>NW_027254392.1:0-300000 GCF_044704955.1 Pristiophorus japonicus | reverse complement strand
CCACCACCCTATCAGGCAATGCATTCCACATACTAACCACGTAAAAACGTTTTTCCTCGTAGAACCTTTGGGAATGCTTTTGCGCATCTATCTCTACTTGCAGGTCGGTGGAGCCATGTTAGCCAGGATTACAAAATAGATAGAGAAATAGATAGAGAATATGATGAAGCAGAAAAACAGGTCAGAGGAGGTGAAAAAGAAAATAAGAGGGGCAAAGAGAGGGTTTGAGAATAGATTGGCAGCCAACATAAAAGGTAATCCAGAAGTCTTCTATAAGCATATAAATAGCAAAAGAGGAGGGGTGGGGCCAATTAGGGACCAAACAGGAGACCTGTGCTGGAGGCAGAGAGTATGGCTGAGATACTAAATGAGTACTTTGCACCTGCCTTCGGCAAGGAAGAGGTTGCTGTCATAGACATAGTGAAGGACGAGGTAGTGGAGACACTTGACAGGATAAAACTTGATAAAGAGGTATTAGAAGGGCTGGCTGTACTTAATGTACATAAATCACCAGGACCGGATGAGATGCTGAGGGAATTGATGGCGGAAATCGTAGAGATTATGGCCATAATATTCCAATCCTCCATAGATACAGGGGTAGTGCCAGAGGACGGGAGAATTGCAAATGTTACACCATTGTTCAAAAAAGAGTGTAAAGATAAACCCAGCAAATACAGGCCAGTCAGTTTAACCTCGGTGGTGAGGAAGCTTTTAGAAACAGTATTAAAATGAACAGTCACTTGGATAGGGGTGGATTAATTAAGGAAAGCCAGCATGGATTTGTTAAAGGCAAAATGTGTTTAACCAACTTGATTGTGTTTTTGATGAGGTAACAGAAAGGGTTGGTGAGGGTAATGTGATTGATGTAGTGTTCATGAATTTCCAAAAGGCGTTCGACAAAGTGCCACACAATAGGCTTGCCAGCAAAATTGAAGCCCATGAAATAAAGGGACAGTGGCAGCCTGGATACGAAATTGGCAAAGTGACAGGCAGCAGAGAGTAGTGGTGAATGGTTGTTTTTCGGATTGGAGGAAGGTATACAGTGGTGTTCCCCAGAGGTCGTTTCTAGGACCACTGCTTTTTATTAATATATATTAATTGGACATGGGTGTACAGGGCATAATTTCAAAATTTGCAGATAACATAAAACTTGGAAGTATAGTGAACTAGGAGGAGAGTGATAGACTTCAGGAAGACATAGACAGGCTGGTGAAATCAGCGGACACATGGCAGATGAAATTTAACGCAGAAAAATGTGAGGTGATGCATTTCGGTAGAAAGAATGAGGAGAGAACATATAAACTAAACGGTACAATCCTAAAGGTGTTGCACGATCTGAGAGACTTAAGGATATGTGTACATAAATCGTTATAGGTGGCAGGGCAGATTGAGAAAGCAGTTAAAAAGCATACGGGATCATGGGCTTCATAAATAGAGGGAAAGAGCACAAGAGCTTGGAAATTATGAAGAACCTGTATAAAACATTGGTTCGGCCTCAAATGGAGTATTGTGACCAATTCTGTGCACCACACTTTAGGAAGGATGTGAAGGCTTTAGACGGTGCAGAAAAGATTTACGAGAATGATTCCAGGAATGAGGGACTTCAGTTATGTGGATAGACTGGAGAAGCTGGGGTTGTTCACCTTGAAGCAGAGAAGATTGAGAGGAGATTTGATAGAGGTGTTCAAAATCATAAGGGGTCTGCACAGAGTAGACAGAAGGAAATAGTTCCTATTGGCAGAAGGGTCGAGAACCAGAGGATACAGATTTAAGGTGATTTGCAAAAGAACCAAAGGCGATGTAAAAAAAAACTTTCTCACGCAGCGAGTGGTTAAGATCTGGAATGCACTGCCGGAAAGGTTGGTGGAGGGAGACTCAATTTTAGCTTTCAAAAGGGAGTTGGATAAGTATCTGAAGGAAAATAATTGCAGGGCTACGGGGAAAGGGCGGGGTGTGGGACCAGCTGAGAGTCGGCACGGGCTCAACGGGAGAATGGCCTTCCTCTGTGCTGTAACCATTCAGTGATTCGATTCTATGATGTATGATCCCATTCAAAAAGATCATGGCTGATCTTCTACCTCAACTCCATTTTCCTGCACTATCCCCCTATCGCTTGATGCTCTTAATTTCCAAAAATCTATCGATCTGTCTTAAATATTCTCAATATTTGAGCCTCTGAGGTAGAGAATTCCAAAGATTCACCATCCTCTGAGTGAAGAAGTTTCTCCTCATCTCAGTCCTAAATGGCAGACCCCTTATTCTGAGACTGTGATCCCTGGTTCTAGACTCCCCAGCCAAAGGAAGCATCTTCCCTGCATCTACCCTGTCAAGCCCGGTAAGAATTTTGTATGTTTCAATTACATCACCTCTCATTCTTCTAAACTCTAGCGAATGTAGGCCTAGTCTACTCAATCTCTCCTCATCGGACAATTCCCCCCATCCCAGGAAACAGTCTGGTGAACCTTTGTTGCACTCCCTCAATGACAAGTATATCCTTTCTTAGGTAAGGAGACCACAACTACACAATACTCCAGGTGTGGTCTCACCAGGATCCAATACAATTGCAGTAAGATATCTTTACTCTTGTAATAAAGGCCAACATAACATTTGCTTTCTTAATTGCTTGCTGTACCTGTCTCAGAGGCAGAAACGCTACCACTATGCCTAAGGCTCATAGGATTACATAAGATTATATAGGATTACATAGGATTACATAGAATATACAGCATAGAAACGGCTCATTGTGGTAACTAAACCACATTTTGTTTTGAGAAACCAGCAGGAGTTGCTCACTAAATAATAAATAGTCCAGGCTTGTGAAAAATGAACACACCGTGAAAGAGAAAAATCTATTGTGCCATTCTGCCAGTGTGTGTTTTAGGTTCCCTATTATTTATTATAAAGTGGAAGTAAAGGAGCAAGGCCAACTGTAGAAGACAGCACCAAGATTGCAAAGGGAAACAATAACCTGTGGAGTGTTTAACAATGTTAACAATAATCATTGATCATTACTGCAAAAGTTAATGTACAACTGGTGAATGTGAACTGCTTTTTCACCCAGCATTGTCGATATTCATGATTCGTAAAAGCACTCCCAACAAAGTGTTCAAGTGAGATCCTACAAAATAGCAGCAAGTGGAGCTGAATGAGTCACGCCAACTTTTAGTTCTGCTTTGGTGCTTCCTCGAGACTGACGAAAGATGTTAGGACTGGTGGCAGGCAGAAATTCCTGATATAAATAAAGGGCACCATATCTCGAGTTCATGACTCTGATGTTTATCAAGAGATTGTGTGCCAACTGTTGTATATGCATGCTTGTTTGTTGTGTGAAGTCTGCAATACTGTTATGTAACACTGAATGTACCCTTACACTGTACATACCTTACCTGTTCACCAGAGGGTGCTGCTGCTGGAGGCCTAAGGGTTACTTGCAGTATGCAGGTAACCCAGTATAAAAAGGAGCTCACAGCTTGCTGTCCTCAATCGAGGAGCTGCAAATAAAGGACTACAGTCTGCACAGTTTAAGTGTCATACCTGCCTCGTGGAATCATTACTAAAGGTGCCTACATACACTACAACTGGCGACGAGGATACGAGGTCACAAACTACACAGTTCAACATGTCTAATCTCAGCAACTTTCAGCAATTTACAGAAGGGGAATATTGGGATGCTTTTGTAGAAAGATTGGAACATTTCTTTAGAGCCAACGACCTGGATGGGGACACACCGGCTACACGAACGAACAAGTGCAGGGCCATCCTGCTTAGCAGTTGTGGGCCCACCATCCATTGTCTCGTCAGGGACTTGCTAGCCCCAGCGAAGACAACCACCAAAAGCTATGAGGAACTTGTAACACTTATACAGGAACAACTAAAACTGAAAGAAAGCATCCTCACAGTCAGGCACCGGTTCTACACTTACCAGCGACCCGAGGGCCAAGAAATTGCAAAGTATGCTGCACACCTAAGAAGACTAGCTGTACAGTGTGATTTTGGAGATCACCTTAATGAAGCACTAAGGGACATATTCATCATTGGAATCGGCCACGAGGGCCTCCTACACAAGTTGCTCTCTGCCAAAATGTGGGAAGGGAGGACCTTGAGACAATCACTATCATTAGGGGGGTAGTGCTGGACAGGCTAATGGGACTGAAGGTAGACAAGTTCCCTGGTCCTGATGAAATGCATCCCAGGGTATTAAAAGAGATGGCGGAAGTTATAGCAGATGCATTCGTTATAATCTACCAAAATTCTCTGGACTCTGGGGAGGTACCAGCGGATTGGAAAGCAGTTAATGTAACGCCTCTGTTTAAAAAAGGGGGCAGACAAAAGGCAGGTAACTATAGGCCGGTTAGTTTAACATCTGTAGTGGGGAAAATGCTTGAATCTATCATTAAGGAAGAAATAGCGGGACATCTAGATAGGAATAGTGCAATCAAGCAGACGCAGCATGGATTCATGAAAGGGAAATCATGTTTAACTAACTTACTGGAATTCTTTGAGGATATAACGAGCATGGTGGATAGAGGTGTACCGATGGATGTGGTGTATTTCGATTTCCAAAAGGCATTCGATAAGGTGCCACACAAAAGGTTACTGTAAAAGATAAAGGTACGCGGAGTCAGAGGAAATGTATTAGCATGGATAGAGAATTGGCTGGCGAACAGAAAGCAGAGAGTCGGGATAAATGGGTCCTTTTCCGGTTGGAAATCAGTGGTTAGTGGTGTGCCACAGGGATCAGTGCTGGGACCACAACTGTTTACAATATACATAGATGACCTAGAAGAGGGGACAGAGTGTAGTCAACAAAATTTGCACTTAACACTAAGATTAGTGGGAAAGCGGCTTGTGTAGAGGACTCAGAGAGACTGCAAGGAGATTTGGATAGGTTAAGCGAATGGGCTAAGGTTTGGCAGATGGAATACAATGTCGGAAAGTGTGAGGTCATCCACCTTGGGAAAAAAAACAGTAAAATGGAATATTATTTGAATGGGGAGAAATTACAACATGCTGTGGTGCAGAGGGACCTGGGGGTCCTTGTGCATGAATCCCAAAAGGTTAGTTTGCAGGTGCAGCAGGTAATCAGGAAGGTGAATGGAATGTTGGCCTTCATTGCGAGAGGGATGGAGTACAAAATCAGGGAGGTCTTGCTGCAACTGTATAAGGTATTGGTAAGGCCGCACCTGGAGTACTGCGTGCAGTTTTGGTCACCTTACTTAAGGAAGGATATACTAGCTTTGGAAGGAGTACAGAGACGATTCACTAGGCTGATTCGAGAAATGAGGGGGTTAACTTATGATGATAGATTGAGTAGACTGGGTCTTTACTCGTTGGAGTTCAGAAGGATGAGGGGTGATCTTGTAGAAACATTTAAAATCATGAAAGGGATAGACAAGATAGAGGCAGAGAGGTTGTTTCCACTGGTAGGGGAGACTAGAACTAGGGGGCACAGCCTCAAAATACGGAGGAGCCAATTTAAAACCGAGTTGAGAAATAATTTCTTCTCCCAGAGGGTTGTGAATCTGTGGAATTCTCTGCCCAAGGAAGCAGTTGAGGCTGGCTCATTGATATTTTTTCAAGTCACAGATAGATAGATTTTTAACCAATAAGGGAATTAAGGGTTACGGGGAGAGGGCGGGTAAGTGGAGCTGAGTCCACGACCAGATCAGCCATGATCTTATTGAATGGCGGAGCAGGCTCGAGGGACTAGATGGCCTACTCCTGTTCCTAATTCTTATGTTCTTATGACATCACAGTCACTCTGCAGAAAGCAATTCAAGTGGGCCAGGCCTACTTGGTTTCAGACGGCGACTCCAGGCGAATACTAACCCAGGACTCTAAACCGGCGAGCGCAGTGCACTGCATGGATACTTCTAAAGGCAAGAAAGCTGCCACGAGTTCAGCAACCCTGAGTCCACCACATGGGGCAAACCACAGGGCCCACCAGTACCGCTACAAAGACTATGCATGCAAAGGCTGCAAAGAGAAAGGGCACCTTCAAAGAATGTGCAGAGAAAGCTGTACTCACCATGTCTCTGATGAGTTGGCTGATCACCGGGGCTCCAACACAGATGAAGGTGAAGCTGCTCAAACCCTGGAAGAAGAGTATGGAGTTTATACCTGCTCCACCTAAAGTTCTCCGTGGACGATGGAAGTAGACATCGATGGGATCCCAGTTTCCATGGAGATCAACACAGGGGCGAGCCAGTCTGTGATGAGCCAAACAACCTTTGAAAAACTTTGGATAAATCCCGCCACTCGACCAAAACTGTCTCCTGTCCAAGCATGGCTGCTCACCGACAACAAAGGTAAAATCCAAATCGTTGGCAGCGCAGACGTCCAGGTCTCGCAGGGCGGCGTGTTGAACAAACTCTCCCTGTGGATCGTTGCCAGCGATGGTCCCATGCTGCTGGGAAGGAATTGGATGAACCCGGTCCAAATCAGTCGAAGTGGTGATGGCCTCTGGGCTCCGGCAATCAACATTGAACATGGATCCATCGCTGCATCCAGAGATCCCAATGTCCAGCTCGACTGCACGGCAATGACTCCACAACACCACGGCGAAAACTCCACAGTCGAAAATCCAAACTCCACTTTCCGGGCCGGGGCAGCACTCCAAGAGGTGAACATCGTCGAAAGAAGTGGATTCCCAATGTCCAGGGCCAAACCTGTGGAAGAAAAAATCACCACAGCCTACCTGAGGGAGAGCCAGAAGATGGCGGCCGCACCACGAGGAGAAGAACCTGCAATCAAAATGGCCGCGGCCTTACCACGAGGGGCAGCATTGGAGGAGTGACACATGGCACTGAGCGGCCAATCGGATTGGAAGGGTCCTTTAAAGGAGACCGGTAACCAAAGAAATTTAAAGGGACAGGTTCAACTAAATGAGGATAAGGACTTTAAAGCTAAAGATGCAACAAAAGAGTGCAAGTTTGAAAATGTATGCAATGTAACCATGAATTGTGATGCTGGTGTAACTAATGTGACTAATGAGATGAATGCTTGGTGTAAGTAAGGTTAAGAACAAGTTTGTTATGTTTGATAATTATGACACAGAGTTTGAAATGCCTACTGTAACCATGTCTGGTGAGACCATAACTCCCAAAAGTGATGCAAATGTTGTAAAGTATAATGCAGGCTCGAATATGTGTGATTAGAACCAAGGTGTCATGTATACCGGTAGGACACTGTTAAAAGACATTGGGTCCTATAGGGACCATGCTGATGCTAGAGGAATCCCCCTGTGGGAGACCCCCAGGTCCAGCTGGCTATCTGACCATGTAGCCTGGACCTTTGGAACAAATATGATGCCCCTAGAAGGACACACACACACCCAGTGGGAGCAAACCCACTACAGGGACAGTGGTTGATGGGCAGCATAGCCACATCCAATGGCAACCTGCACCAGACCAGCCCTACAACCCCTGGCCACCAGGGCCAACACCAGGAGTGAGAGGCCAATACCCTCCAGCTTCCCTGGCAAATGCTGGGATGACCTGACCCTCATCCCAATTGATGGACAAGGAGCCCAACCAGTCCTGTGGCCCTGCCCACCACCCAACAACTACCCACATCACAGAATATGCACCCTACCTACTGCTGCAGTGGCTACCCCCCTGAGGGATCCCACAACTGTGACACCCACATGGTCTGTGTGTGAGGGAGGGGAAACGTATGAGGCCAACCTCAAGCACAGGGGTGACACCTGGCAACCACACAACCCTCACCACAACCTCCCATAGCCCACCACTGATCACCTCCCCAGGTCATGACAATAAGGATATTAAAAATGCTTAAGGGGAGTGTTGTTGTATAAGCATGCTTGTTTGTGTGTGAAATCTGTAACACTGTCATGTAACACTGAATGTACCCTTACACTGTACATACCTTACCTGTACACCAGAGGTGCTGCTGCTGCAGGCCTAAGGGTTACCTGAACAGGTAACCCAGTATAAAAAAGAACTCACAGCTTGGTGTCCTTACTCGAGGAGCTGCAAATAAAGGACTACAGTCTGCACAGTTTAAGTATCATACCTTGCCTCGTGGAGTCATTACTAAAGGTGCCTACATACTCTACACCAACAGTCCATAATTTTCCATCCAATAATTAGAATGGTCATGAAATTGGTGCCAAAATAAATCATTGCTTCGAAGAGACTTTCACGCAGGGTAATGGAGTGGAAAGCCTATGGGGTCCATTTTGAGTGCCCTCGCCTGGCGTTAACGATGCGGTAATGGCCTCAAAATTGGGTTCGGTAGCCTTACCATCACGTTAACACCAGCGATGCGGCTGGCTCCATTTTAAAAGGTCCTACTGCCGGGTGTCCAAAGCGCCTGCCTGTTTCAGGCGAAAGGCCCCTTTTAATATGGAAATCGGGTCCGGTGAGGTAAATAGGAAGCCGATTGCCATTTTAGGTAGGAGCTGGTCGGAGCCCGCTCAGGGCAGGCATCAATCGGTTTGATGGGTTAAATTATTTTTGTGGGCCCTGGAGGGGAAACGTATGAGGCAGAAGTCCTGTGACCTCGGGACCACCCGATTCTCCGCGATCGGGGGCACCCACCCACCCTCACAACTTACCTCGCTGACCGATGTTCCGGCCCAATTCCCAGTCTTCAACGCGGCCGTCGTATGCTGCCTGTTTCGAGCCCTGCAGCTTCCCTGAAACCAGGTGAAGCCAGTCACAATGCATCAGCTCTAACACTCTGAGCATATTCACAGGTGCATTACATTACAGGAGGGGCATGGGCTTTTCTCGCAACGGATGAGCTAAGATCGGCCACATGACCTTCAGCGTCTGCATTTATTTTATGATTAAAAATTCACTCAAGTATCCAGCCAAAGGCTAATCGAGGATCGGGAAGCTTCTCCACTGTAGCTGACTACAAGTTGAAACAAAATATTTATTCCTGTTTGACTCAATGGCATTGAACATATTTGAAGGTCAGACTGTTTTGTAACAACGAGGTTGTTAAGGCAACTAACATAGAACTTTGTTTCATTGATTGTCGGGATGTGGGCTTTGCTGGCAAGGCCAGCATTTGTCGCCCATCCCGAGTTGCCGTTGGGCAGATGTTGGTGGGCCTTCTTCTTGAACCCCTGCAGTCCGCATGGCGAAAGTACTCCCACAGTGCTGTTAGCTAGGGAGTACCACAAACTTGACCCAGCAACAATATGTCCAAGTCAGGATGGTGTGTGACTTGGAGGGAAAGCTGGAGGTGATGGTGTTCCCATGCACCCGCTCACCGGTCCTTCTGGGTGGCGAAGGTCAGGGGTTTAGGAGGGGCTGTGAAAGAAGCCTTTGGCGACTTGCATTTTCAGAGCTACCTCTTTATAGCAACTGAACAAAGGACACTGATTTTATTACATGTTTATCACTGGAGCATGCACCTCATCATCATAGGCAGTCCCTCGAGATCGAGGAGGACGTGCTTCCACTCGAAAACTGAGTTCTCAGTTGGGCTATGCAGTCCAATACGGGAATTACAGTCTCTGTCACAGGTGGGGCAGACAGTGGTTGAAGGAAAGGGTGGGTGGGACTGGTTTGCCGCACGCTCTTTCCGCTGCCTGCGCTTGATTTCTGCATGCTCTCGGCGACGAGACTCGAGGTGCTCAGCGCCATCCCAGATGCTCTTCCTCCATTTTGGGCGGTCTTGGGCCAGGGATTTCCAGTGGGGATGTTACATTTTATCAAGGAGGCTTTGAGGGTGTCCTTGAAATGTTTCCTCTGCCCACCTGGGGCTCGCTTGCCGTGTAGAAGTTCCGGGGCGATCACAGTACTGGGAGTGTACTATAGACCTCCAAACAGTCAGAGGGAGATAGAAGAACAAATATGTGGGCAAATTGCTGCAAAGTGCAAAAACTATAGAGCTGTAATAGTGGGGGATTTCAACTACCCTAATATTAACTACAGAGGGTGCAGAATTCCTAAAATATATTCAGGAGAACTTATTTAGCCAGTATGTAACAAGCCCAACAAGGGAAGGGGCGGTTCTGGACTTGGTTTTGGGGAATTAAGAGGGGCAGGTGGTAAGGGTTTTAGTGGAAGAGCATTTTGGTGCTAGTGATCATAATTCAGTAAGATTTAGGATAGTTATGGAAAAGGACAAAGGGGGAACCAGGAATAAAAGTTCTCAATTGGGGTAAAGGCAATGTTGCTGAGCTGAGATGGGATTTGGCCAAAGCGGACTAGAAACAGTTACTTGATGGTAAATCAGTGTCAGAGCAGTTGGAGGCATTCAATGAGGAGATCCTGAGGGTACAGATCAAGTATGTTCCCTTAAATAAAAGGGTGGGGCTAACAAATCTAGAGTCCCCTGGATGTCAAGGGACATACAGGGTAAGATAAAGAAAAAAAGGGAAACTTATGCAGATACTGGGAACTCAACACTGAAGAAACTCGAGAGGAGTATAAGAAGTGCAGGGCTGCAATTAAAAAAGATATCAGGAAACCAAAGAGAGAGCATGAAAGAATGTTGGCAAGTAAAATCAGGGAAAACCCAAAGACATTTTATAAATACATTAAGACCTTCATTAGAGAAAGTGTGGGGCCTATTAGAGACCATAAAGGAAATCTGATGTGTGGAGGCAGAAGACGTGGGTATGATTCTTAATGAATACTTTGCATCTGTTTTCACAAAAGAGATGGGTGATGCAGACTTTGCAATGAGGGAGGAGGATTATGAAATATTAGAGATAAACATAGTGAGAGAGGAAGTATTAAAGGGCTTAGCAGCTCTGTAAGTGGATAAGTCCCTGGGTCCAGATGAAATGTATCCCAGGCTGTTAGGAGAAGCAAAGGAGGAAATAGCAGAGGCTCTGACCATCATTTTCTGGCTACAGGTGTGGTGCCAGAGGACTGGGGGACTGCTAATGTTGTATCTTTGTTTAACAAGGGAGAAAGGGATACACCGAGTGATTACAGGCCAAGTCAGCCTAACCTCAGTGATGGAAAAATTATTGGAAACACTCCTCAGGGACAGGATAAATCTTCATTTGGAAGGACATGGATTAATCAAGGATAGTCAGCATGGATATGTTAAGGGAAGGTCGTGTCTGACTAACTTGATTGAATTTTTCGAGGAAGTAACCAGGAGGGTCGATGAGGGGAGTGGATATGATGTAGTCTTTATGGATTTTAGCAAAGCTTTTGATAAGGTCCCACACGGCAGACTGCTCACGAAAGTAACAGACCATGTGATCCAGGGCAAAGTAACAAGTTGGATCCAAAATTGGCTCGGAGGCAGGAAGCAAAGGGCAAAGGTTGATGGGTGTTTTTGAGACTGGAAGGCTGTGTCCAGTGGGGTTCCGCAGGGCTCAGTGCTGGGTCCCTTTCTTTTTGTGGTATATATCAATGACTTGGACTTGAATGTTGCGGGTATGATTAAGAAGTTTGCAGATGACACTAATGAAGAAGGAAGCTGCGGACTGCAAGAGGATATTAATGTACTGGTCAGGTGGGTAGAATAGTGGCAAATGGAATTCAATCCGGATAAGTGTGAGGTAATGCATTTGAGGAGGTCTAACAAGGAAAGGGAATACACATTAAATGGTAGATCAGCCACAAACTTATTGAATGGCGGAGCAGGCTCAAGGGGCCGTACGGCCTACTCCTGTTCCTATTTCTTATGTTCTTATGCTATGTACGACACTGAAAAGTATAGAGGAACAAAGGGACCTTGAAGTGCCAGGTCCACAGATCGCTGAAGATAGCAGGCCAGGTAAATAAGGTGGTTAATCATCATCATCATAGGCAGTCCCTCGCAATCGAGGAAAACTTGCTTCCACTCTTAAAATGAGTCCTTAGGTGGCTGAACAGTCCAATACGGGAACCACAGTCTCTGTCACAGGTGGGACAGATAGTCGTTGAGGGTAAAGGAGGGTGCAACAGATTTGTCGCACGCTCTTTCCGCTGCCTGTGCTTGATTTCAGCATGCTCTCGGCATTGAGACTCGAGGTGCTCAGCATCTTCCCGGATGCACTTCCTCCACTTAGGGCGGTCTTGGGCCAGGGACTCCCAGGTGTCAGTGGGGATGTTGCACTTTATCAAGGAGGCTTTGAGGGTGTCCTTGTAATGTTTTCTCTGCCCACCTTTGGCTCATTTGCCGTGAAGGAGTTATGAGTAGTGCGCTTGCTTTGGGAGTCTCGTGTCTGGCATGCAGATAATGTGGCCTGCCCAGCGGAGCTGATCAAGTGTGGTCAGTGCTTCAATGCTGGGGATGTTGGCCTGGTCGAGGACGCTAATGTTGGTGCGTCTGTCCTCCCTGGAGATTTGTAGGATCTTGCGGAGACATCGTTGGTGGTATTTCTCCAACGACTTGAGGTGTCAACTGTACATGGTCCATGTCTCTGAGCCATATAGAAGGACGGGTATTACTACAGCCCTGTAGACCATGAGCTCGCTCCACCTCACAGTCAACAAGCTCCCCGCTGTGGAGGAACTAAACTACAGAGCCAGTTGGAAGCTGTTCAACCTTCACCATCTCCATGCCAGGTCCAAGACTACCCCAACCTCTGTCATCGAGATCCAGTAAGTGGACGATGCCTGTGTCTCTGCACATACAGAGGCTGAACTCCAGGACATAGTTGATGTATTTACTGAGGCGTATGAATGCATGGGCCTTATGCTAAACATCAGTAAGACAAAGGTCCTCCACCAGCCTGTCCTCGCCGCACAGCACTGCCCCCCAATCATTAAGATTCACGGCGTAGCCCTGGACAACGTGGACCACTTCCCATACCTCGGGAGCCTCTGAACAACAAGAGCAGACATTGATGACGAGATTCAACACTGCCTCCAATGCGCCAGTGCAGCCTTCGGAAAAGAGTGTTCAAAGGTGTTTAAGAAGGCATATGGAATATGTTATATATGTAAACTTGTGTATATTCTGTACAGCCACCAGAGGGCTCATCGCCTGGAGTCCCGAGGGATCCCATAATCCCTTGGGAGCACAGGTATTTAAGGAGGCCTCACCGGGTGGAGAGGCACTTTGGAGACCTGCAATAAAAGACTAAGGTCACACTTTACTTTGAGCTCACAGTGTACAGTCTGACTCTTTCTCCATACATAACAACTGGCAACGAGATACAGATAGCGAACCCAAAGATGCAGAGAACAGTGGGCATCCTGGAGAAATTCACGGAGGGAGATGATTGGGAAACCTTTCTGGAGCAACTCGACCAGTACTTCGTAGCCAAAGAGCTGGATGGAGAAGAGAGCACTGCCAAACGAAGGGCGATCCTCCTCCTTCTGTGGGGCACCAACATATGGCCTCATGAAAAATCTGCTTACTCCAGTGAAACCCACGGAGAAATCGTATGATGATTTGTGCACACTGGTCCGGGAACATTTGAACCCGAAGGAAAGCATTCTGATGGCGAGGTACCAGTTCTACACCTACAAGAGGTCTGAAGGCCAGGAAGTGGCGAGTTATGTCGCCGAGCAAAGACGCCTTGCAGGACATTGCAAATTTGAAGGACATTTGCAGCACATGCTCAGAGACTTTTTCGTACTTGGCATTGGCCACAAAACCATACGTCGCCAACTTCTGACTGTACAGACCCAAATCTTGAGTAAGGCCATAGCAATAGCCCAGGCGTTCATTGCCATTAGTGACAATATTAAGCAAATCTCTCAGCACACAAGTGCTGCTACAAGTACTGTGAACAAAGTGAGGTTATTTTCAAACCGCAACATACAGAGCAGGTCACACATGCCTGCAGCTACACTTCCGCAGATGTCTCAGAGTCCACCAACAAGGATGATAGAAACATAGAAACATAGAAAATAGTGCAGGAGTAGGCCATTCGGCCCTTCGAGCCTGCACCACCATTCAATGAGATCATTCACCTCAGTACCCCTTTCCTGCCTTCTCTCCATACTCCTTCATCCCTTTAGCCGTAAGGGCCATATCTAACTCCCTCTTGAATATATCTAACGAACTGACACAACAACTCTCTGCGGTAGAGAATTCCACAGGTTAACAATTCTCTGAGTGAAGAGGTTTCTCCTCATCTCGGTCCTAAATGGCTTACCCCTTATCCTTAGACTGTGACCCCTGGTTCTGGACTTCCCCAACATCGGGAACATTCTTCCTGCATCTAACCTGTCCAGTCCCGTCAGAATTTTATATATTTCTATGAGATCCCCTCTCATCCCTCTAAAGTGAATACAGGCCCAGTCGATCCAGTCTCTCCTCATATGTCAGTCCTGCCATCCGGGGAATCAGTCTGGTGAACCTTCGCTGCACTCCCTCAATAGCAAGAATGTCCTTCCTTAGATTAGGAGGCCAAAACTGAACACAATATTCCAGGTGAGGCCTCACCAAGGCCCTGTACAACTGCAGTAAGACCTCCCTGCTCCTATACTCAAATCCTCTAACTATGAAGGCCAACATGCCATTTGCCTTATTCACCGCCTGCTGTACCTGCATGCCAACTTTCAATGACTGATGTACCATGACACCCAGGTCTCATTGCACCTCCCCTTTTCCTAATCTGCTGCCATTCAGATAACATTCTGCCTTCATGTTTTTGCCACCAAAGTGGATAACTTCACAGTTATCCACATTATACTGCATCTGCCATGCATTTGCCCACTCATCTAACCTGTCCAAGTCACCCTGCAGCCTCTTAGCATCCTCCTTATAGCTCACACGGCCACCCAGCTTAGTGTCATCTGCAAACTTGGAGATATTACACTCAATTCCTTCATCTAAATCATTAATGTATATTGTAAATGACTGGGATCCCTGCACTGAGCCCTGCGGCACCCCACTAGTCACTGCCTGCCATTCTGAAAAGGACCTGTTTATCCCGACTCTTTGCTTCCTGTCTGCCAACCAGTTCTCTATCCCCTCAATACATTACCCACAATATCATGTGCTTTAATCTCTTGTGTGGGACCTTTCAAAAGTTTTTTGCAAGTCCATATACACCACATCCACAGGTTCTCCCTTATCCACTTTACTAGTTACATCCTCACAAAATTCTAGAAGATTTGTGAAGCATGATTTCCCTTTCATAAATCCATGCTGACTTGGATCGATCCTGTCACTGCTTTCCAAATGCGCTGCTATTTCAACTTTAATAATTGATTCCAACATTTTTCCAAGGTCATGAATGCAAGGACATTAACAGCTTGTTGGCGCTGCGGGGATGATCAACTTTTCCATTCATGCCGCTTCAAAGGGTATGTTTGCAAGGGCTGTAGAACAATGGGACACCTCCAATGTATGTGCAGACAAGCAGCAAATCCTGTTAATCCTGAAAACCACCATGTTACAGAGGAGGACAAATCCACAGAGGATCACTACGAACCAGAACCTCAGATCGAGGAGGCAGAGGTACATGGGGTGCACACATTCACCACAAAGTGTCCCCCAATAATGCTGAATGTTGAACTAAACGGTGTCAATGGGGCTGGACACGGGCGCGAGCCAGTCCATCATGAGCAAAAAGACTTTCAAGGCCAGTTGTAACTCCAGTTCGTATGAAAGTAAGAACTTACACGAAAGAACTGATTCCTGTAATCGGCAGTACTATCGTAAAGGTCTCCTACGATGGAGCGGTGCACAGGCTACCACTCTGGGTGGTACCGGGTAATGGTCCCAAGCTGCTCGGCAGGAGCTGGCTGGGAAAGATACGCTGGAACTGGGACGACGTCCAAGCGCTATTGCCCGCTGACGACACTTCATGTGCCCAGGTCTTAAACAAGTTCCCTTCGCTGTTTGAACCAGGCATCGGGAAATTCCAAGGATCAAAAGTGCAGATCCACCTAATTTGGGGGCACGACCCATCCATCACAAGGTGAGAGCAGTACCGTACATGATGAGAGAAAGGGTAGAAATCGAGCTAGACCAGTTGCAACGAGAAGGCAGTCCTACTGTCCCAGTCCTCAAGGGAGACGGCACTGTCAGAATCTGTGGCGATTACAAAGTAACTATCAACTGTTTCTCCCTGCAGGACCAATAACCATTACCAAAGGCCTCTGACCTCTTTGCAATGCTGAAGGAAAGACGTTCACGAAGCTGGATTTGACTTCAGCCTACATGACGCAGGAACTGGAGGAATCATCGAAGGGCCTCACCTGCATCAACGTCTTTTCATTTATAACAGGTGCCCGTTTGGAATTCGATCAGTGGCGGCGATATTACAGAGAAACATGGAAAGTTTACTGAAGTCGGTCCCGCGCACCGTGGTCTTCCAGAACGACATCTTGGTCACAGGTCGGGACACAGTCGAGCACCTGCAGAACTTGGAGGAGGTTCTTAGTCGACTCAACCGTGTGGGGCTCAGGTTAAAACGCTCGAAGTGCGTTTTCCTGGCGCCTAAAGTGGAGTTCTTGGGAGGAGGATCGCGGCGGATGACATCAGGTCCACTGATTCGAAGACGGAGGGAATCAAGAACTCACCGTGGCTACAAAACGTGACGGAACTGCGGTCATTTCTAGGACTCCTGAACGACATTTGTAACTTCTTACCGGGTCTCAGCACACTGTTAGAACCACTGCATGTCTTACTACGTAAAGGAGACGAATGGGTTTGGGGCAAAAGCCAAGAAAATGCCTTTGTAAAAGCTAGAAAATTGTTATGCTCAAACAAATTGCTTGTGTTGTATGATCCATGTAAGTGTTTGGTACTATCATGTGATGCATCGTCATATGGCGTCGGGTGTGTATTGCAACAAGCTAATGATTTTGGGAAACTGCAACCGGTTTCTTACGCATCCAGGTGTCTGTCTAAGGCTGAGAGAGCCTACAGCATGATTGTAAAAAAATGTTAGTGTGTGTCTATGGGGTAAAGAAAATGCATCAATATCTGCTTGGGCTAAAATTCGAATTGGAAACTGACCATAAGCAACTCATATCCCTGTTTTCCGAGAGTAAAGGGATAAATACCAACGCATCGGCCCACATCCAGAGATGGGCGCTCACGTTGTCCGCATACAACTACGCCATCTGCCACAGGCCAGACACAGAAAACTGCGCTGATGCTCTCAGTAGGCTGCCATTGCCCACCACAGGGGTGGAAATGGCGCAGCCCACAGATTTAGCCATAGTTATGGAAGCATTTGAGAATGAGCAATCACCCATCACTGCCCGGCAGATCAAAACCTGGATGAGCCAGGACCCCTTATTGTCCCTAGTCAAAAGCTGTGTGCTTCATGGGAGCTGGTCCAGTGTCCCAGTGGAAATGCAGGAAGAGATAAAGCTATTCCAGCGGCGCAAAGATGAAATGTCTATACAGGCAGACTGCTTTCTGTGTGGCAATCGAGTAGTGGTCCCCAAGAAGGGCAGAGACACCTTAATCGGTGACCTCCACAGTACTTACCCAGGCATCGTAATGATGAAAGCGATAGCCAGATCCCACGTGTGGTGGTCCGGTATCGATACCGACTTAGAGTCCTGCGTGCACAGATGTAATAGTTGCTCACAGTTAAGCAATGTACCCAGGGAGGCGCCGCTAAGTTTATGGTCTTGGCCCTCTAAATCGTGGTCTAGGATACACGTCGACTATGCAGGCCCGTTCTTGGGTAAAACGTTCCTTGTGTTTGTAGATGCGTACTCCAAGTGGATTGAATGTGAGATGTGAGGCTAACATGTCCGCTGCCACTACTGAAAGCCTGCGGGCCATGTTTTCCACACACGGCCTACTCGATGTCCTGGTGAGCGACAACGGGCCATGTTTTATCAGTGCTGAGTTGAAAGAATTCATGACCCGTAACGGGATCAAACATGTCACATCTGTCCCCGTTTAAACCAGCGTCCAATGGTCAGGCAGAGAGAACAGTACAAACCATCAAGCAAGGCTTGAAGAGGGTAACGGAAGGTTCACTGCAGACTCACCTATCCCGAGTCCTGCTTAGCTGCCGCAAGAGACCTCACTCGCTCACTGGGATCCCACCTGCTGAACTGCTCATGAAAAGAGCACTTAAGACAAGGCTTCACCCTGATGACCTACGTGAACAGGTAAAGAGTAGGCGGCTTCAACAAAGTGCATACCATGATAGCGCAAATGTGTCACGCGAGATTGAAATCAATGATCCTGTAATTGTATTGAATTATGGACAAGGTCCCAAGTGGCTTCCTGGCACTGTCATCGCCCAAGAGGGGAGCAGGGTGTTTTAGGTCAAACTTTCGAATGGACTCATTCACCGGAAACACGTGGACCAAATCAAACTCGATTTCACGGACTATCCTGAGCAACCCACCTTGGACCCTACCTTTTTTGATCCCCCAACATACACACCTGTGGCAAGCGGCACCACGGTTGACCACGAAGCAGAATCCATCATCCACAGCAGCCTAGCAGGGCCAAACAAACCAGGCAGCCCAGCAAGGCCAGCTGCACAGCAGCCCAGCGAGGGCCCAACAAATGATTCAACAACATCAGCTTTCACACCAAGACGATCAACCAGGACAAGAAGGGCCCCAGATCGACTCACATTGTAAATAGTTACACTATTGACTTTGGGGGGGGGAGTGTTGTTATCTATGTAAACTTGTATTTACTCTGTACAGTCACCAGAGGGCTCACCCCTGGAGTCTTAAGGGATCCCATAATCCCTTGGGAGCACAGGTATTTAAGGAGGCCTCACAGGTTGGAGAGGCACTCTGGAGACCTGCAATAAAAGACTACGGTCACACTTTACTTTGAGCTCACAGTGTTCAGTCTGACTCTTTCTCCATACATAATAGTGATGAGTGCCTCAATGGGCCCTTCGTAGGATGCGAAGAGAGGCACAGAGGGAAGCTGTAGGCTTATCTAGGAGGGAGTCAAGCCTGGAATGGCGGCTGGAGAGTAGGAAGGTCGAAGAATAATGTTGGATTGGGCAGGGATTTGGGAGGACAGAGTATCCGAGAGATGGGAGATGAAAGGAGGTATGATGACAGGAGAGCGCGGTCAGGGAGGGAGAGAGAGAAAGAGGGGGAAAAGTAGAGAAGTATTGAATGGCTCGGGTCCGGAACGGCAGCCAAAGTGCGCACGCGAGTGGCCACAGGGGAAAAGCTCAGGTTACATAGGCCTGTTTACACTTCCTATCTAATCCCTGCCCCGCTCGCAGTCATATAGCCACCTGGGAAAGGCACAAAACCAGAGAAAAAACACAAGTAAGTGCCGCGCATGCATAGAAAAAGGGACCTCGCATTAAAAGAAACAGGCCCAAAGAACAAAGCACAGCTAACTTTGATTGCCACCCGATTTTCATTGACATTTTTTGATGAGCATGTTCTGACGAAAAGTCACCTGTTTCTCTCTCCACAGATGATACCTGGCCTGCTGAGTATTTCCAGCCTTTCCTGTTTTTTATTATGGAGCAGGGTTAAACCTCACAGTGGGAATCCACTGCACCCTGGGAGCTTGGGTGCATGAGCCTCTAACAACGATGCATTTGTCACCCTTTGCACAAAGAGCTTCCTTTTGGTGTGTGTTCCAAATTTAATGTTCACTGGTTTAGACTGGGCCCCCAAGTTGTTCAGCCATTCTAGCTGACATCCGCCACAACTCTGGCCGGATTCCAGAAGAATGGCCAGAAACCCCGTCCCGATCTGGAGATCCCACTGGCACTGGAGTTTCCAAGGGCCTTCCTTGGGGGTGGAACCTCAGCAGCTAACAGACAAAGCCACTGATGCATGGAGGTCGGGGACTCCTATGCAGGAGACCCTGCTTCTCCAGCCGCAATTGGAGGCCAGTACGCCAAATGAGATGTAGTGTACCGGCCTCCTGAGGGCCAGTCGTGGGCCCCGCTAGGGCTCCAGGCTGCATTCAGGGTCGGTAGCCTAAGGATCTAGTGGAACCAATTTGAAAAAAAAATGTTTAAAGCAGCATTTCCAGGGTCTTTGGCAGAGCGTGTCACAGATGCACCCAAACAATGCCAAATGCAGCTGAAGGGGCTCTGTGACACCTTGAATTTTGACCTAGGTGTCAGCCTTAGCTCAGTTGGTAGCCCCGGAGCCAGAAGGTTGCAGAGTCAAGTCCTAATCCAGAGACTAGAACACATACCTAGGCTGACACTCCAGTGTAGTACTGAGGGAGTGCTGCACTGACAGAGGTGCCGTCTTTTGGATGAGACGTTAAACCGAGGCCCCGTCTGCTCTCTCAGGTGGACGTAAAAGATCCCATGGCACTATTTCAAAGAAGAGCAGGAGGATTCTTCCTGGTGTCCTGGGCCAATATTTATCCCGCTACCCACAGCACCAAAACAGAATACCTGACTATTATCACGTTGCTGTTTGTGGGACCTTGCCGTGCAGAATTCTGCTGGTGCATTTCCTACATTACTACAGTGGCTACATTCCAAAAGTTATTTATTGGCTATAAAGTGCTTTGGGATGAAAGGCATTATATAAATGCAAGTTATTTCTTTCTATAGCCAGCAATGGAGTTCCATGATGGGTACGATACCACGTAACTGCCCAGATTGTGTCCCAATACTATTACCTTGCCTTAATTTAAAGCAATGGTCCGGTTTTATAAGAACATAAGAAATGGGAGCTGGTGCCAGTGTTTGGAGCAAGGGTATTGCCATGATGCCTTGTATCTGTTCATCTGGCGGAACAAGGTGTTGGTGATGACAAGTTCATGGTCCAGACAACTACTCACCCTCAACCTCCCCTCTCCCACTGTCTAAACTCCCCCTAGCCCTAATAGACCCTAATAGGAGGTGCGTCTTTCATAAATCCTTACTTTAAACCCTAATCCTGCAAATCCTTAAATGTACGCCACTGTTCATCAACCGTCCTACACTTTAATCTACTTTCACACTCCACTTGAGTCAACTCTACCCCATACCTTTGTAGTCTCCTTTATTTAAGCTTAGTACGCTGGTTTGAGAACCAACTTTCTCACCCTCCATCTGAATTTGAAATTCAACCATGAGGCTCTGTGCCTCAATGCGAGGAGTATTTGGAATAAGGTGGACGAATTAACTGCGCAGATAGCAGTTAACGGGTATAATGTAATTGGCATCACGGAGACATGGCTCCAGGGTGACCAAGGCTGGGAACTCAACATCCAGGGGTATTCAACATTTAGGAAGGATAGACAGAAAGGAAAAGGAGGTAGGGTGGCATTGCTGGTTAAAGAGGAAATTAATGCAATAGTAAGGAAGGACATTAGCTTGAATGATGTGGAATCGGTATGGGTGGAGCTACGGAATACCAAAGGGCAGAAAACGCTAGTGGGAGTTGTGTACAGACCACCAAACAGTAGTAGTGAGGTTGGGGACTATCAAACAAGAAATTAGGGATGCATGCAATAAAGGTACAGCAGTTATCATGGGCAACTTTAATCTACATATTGATTGGGCTAACCAAACTGGTAGCAATGTGGTGGAGGAGGATTTCCTAGAGTGTATTAGGGATGTTTTTCTAGACCAACATGTCGAGGAACCAACTAGAGGGCTGGCCATTCTAGACTGGGTGATGTGTAATGAGAAAGGGCTAATTAGCAATCTTGTTGTGCGAGGCTGCTTGGGGAAGAGTGACCATAATATGGTAGAATTCTTTATTAAGATGGAGAATGACACAGTTAATTCAGAGACTAGGGTCCTGAACTTAAGGAAAGGTAACTTCGATGGTATGAGACGTGAATTGGCTAGAATAGATTGGTGATTGATACTTAAAGGGTTGATGGTGGATAGGCAATGGAAAACATTTAAAGATCACATGGATGAACTTCAACAATTGTACATCCCTGTCTGGAGCAAAAATAAAACGGGGAAGGTGGATCAACCGTGGCTAACAAGGGAAATTAAGGATAGTGTTAAATTCAAGGAAGAGGCATATAAATTGGCCAGAAAAAGCAGCAAACCTGAGGACTGGGAGAATTTTATAACACAGCAGAGGAGGACAAAGGGTTGAATTAGGAGGGGGAAAATAGAGTATGAGAGGAAGCTTGCTGGGAACATAAAAACTGACTGCAAAACGTCTGTCGATATGGGAAGAGAAAAAGATTAATGAAAGCAAACGTAGGTCCCTTGCAGTCAGATTCAGGTGAATTTATAATGGGGAACAAAGAAATGGTGGACCAGTTAAACAAATACTTTGGTTCTGTCTTCACGAAGGAAGACACAAATAACCTTCCGGAGAGTCTAGCGAGAAGGAGGAATTGAAGGAAATCCTTATTAGGCGGGAAATTGTGTTAGGGAAATTGATGGGATTGAAGGCCGATAAATCCCTGGGGCCTGATAGTCTGCATCCCAGAGTAGTTAAGGAAGTAGCCCTCGAAATAGTGGATGCATTGGTGATCATTTTCCAACAGTCTATCGACTCTGGATCAGTTCCTATGGACTGGAGGGTAGCTAATGTAACATCACTTTTTAAGAAAAGAAGGAGAGAGAAAACGGGAAATTATAGACCAGTTAGCTTGACATAGGTAGTGGGGAAAATGTTGGAATCAATTATTAAAGATGAAATAGCAGCACATTTGGAAAGCAGTGGCGGGATCGGGCCAAGTCAGCATGGATTTATGAAAGGGAAATCATGCTTGACAAATCTTCTAGAATTTTTTGAGGATGTAACTCGCAGAGTGAACAAGGGAGAACCAGTGGATGTGGTGTATTTGGACTTTCAAAAGGCTTTCGACAAGGTCCCACACAAGAGATTGGTGTGCAAAATTAAAGCACATGGTATTGTGGGTAATGTACTGATGTGGATAGAGAACTGATTGGCAGACAGGAAGCAGAGAGTCGGGATAAACAGGTCTTTTTCAGAATGGCAGGCAGTGACTAGTGGTGTGCCGCATGGCTCAGTGCTGAGACCCCAGCTCTTTACAATATACATTAATGATTTGGATGAGGGGAATTGAGTGTAATATCTCCAAGTTTGCAGATGACACTAAGCTGGGTGGCAGTGTGAGCTGTGAGGAGGATGGTAAGAGACTGCAGGGTGACTAGGACAGGTTAGATGAGTGGGCAAATGCGTGGCAGATGCAGTATAATGTGGATCAATGTGATGTTATCCACTTTGATGGCAAAAACACAAAGGCAGAATATTATCTGAATGGCGGCAGATTAGGAAAAGGGGAGGTGCAATGAGACCTGGGTATCATGGTACATCAGTCATTGAAAGTTGGCATGCAGGTACAGCAGGCGGTGAAGAAGGCAAATGCTATGTTGGCTTTCATAGCTAGGGGATTTGAGTATAGGAGCAGGGAGGTCTTACTGCAGTTGTACAGGGCCTTAGTGAGGCCTCACCTGGAATATTGTGTTCAGTTTTGGTCTCCTAATCTGAGGAAGGACGTTCTTGCTATTGAGGGAGTGCAGCGAAGGTTCACCAGACTGATTCCCGGGATGGCAGAACTGACATATGAGGAGCGACTGGATCGATTGGGCCTGTATTCACTGAAGTTTAGAAGGATGAGAGGGGATCTCATAGAAACATATAAAATTCTGACGGGACTGGACAGGTTAGATGCAGGAAGAATGTTCCCAATGTTGGGGAAGTCCAGAACCAGGGGAAAAAATCTAAGGATAAGGGGTAAGTCATCTAAGACTGAGACGAGGATAAACTTTTTCACTCAGAGAGTTGTTAACCTGTGGAATTCCCTACCGCAGAGAGTTGTTGATGCCAATTCATTGGATATATTCAAGAAGGAGTTAGATATGGCCCTTAAAGCTAAAGGGATCAAGGAGTATGGAGAGAAAGCGGGAAAGGGGTGAATGATCAGCCATGATCTTATTGAATGATGCTGCAGGCTCGAAGGGCCGAATGGCCTACTCCTGCATCTATTTTTCTATGTTTCCATGTTTCTATGATGACTCATTCCAAGGGATTTTTTAATTAATCCTGTCTCATTACACAGTATCAGATCTAAGATAGCCTTCCCCCTGGTTGGTTCCGTTACATATTGCTCAAGGAACCCATCCTTTATGCACTCCCTGAACTCTTCGTCAAGGCTACCCTGACCAATTTGATTTATCCAATCAATATGGAGGTTAAAATCACCCATGATTATTGCTGTTTCATTTTTACACTCTGGTTTATACTCTGACCAACAGGGTTGCTATTGTTAGGGGGCCTATAGACTACACCCACCAGTGACTTTTTCGCCTTATTAACATAGAAACATAGAAACATAGAAAATAGTGCAGGAGTAGGCCATTCGGCCCTTTTAGCCTGCACCGCCATTCAATGAGTTCATGGCTGAACATTCAACTTCAGTACCCCATTCCTGCTTTCTCGCCATACCCCTTGATCCCCCTAGTAGTAAGGACCTCATCCATCTCCTTTTTGAATATATTTAGTGAATTGGCCTCAACAACTTTCTGTGGTAGAGAATTCCACAGGTTCACCACTCTCTGGGTGAAGAAGTTCCTCTGCATCTCGGTCCTAAATGGCTTACCCCTTATCCTTAGACTGTGACCTCTGGTTCTGGACTTCCCCAACATTGGGAACATTCTTCCTGCATCTAACCTGTCTAACCCCATCAGAATTTTAAACGTTTCTATGAGGTCCCCTCTCATTCTTCTGAACTCCAGTGAATACAAGCCCAGTTGATCCAATCTTTCTTGATAGGTCAGTCCCGCCATCCCGGGAATCAGTCTGGTGAACCTTCGCTGCACTCCCTCAATAGCAAGAATGTCCTTCCTCAGGTTAGGAGACCAAAACTGTACACAATACTCCAGGAGTGGCCTCACCAATGCCCTGTACAACTGTAGCAACACCTCCCTGCCCCTGTACTCAAATCCCCTTGCTATGAAGGCCAACATGCCATTTGCTTTCTTAACCGCCTGCTGCACCTGCATGCCAACCTTCAATGACTGATGTACCATGACACCCAGGTCTCTTTGCACCTCCCCTTTTCCTAATCTGTCACCATTCAGATAATAGTCTGTCTCTCTGTTTTTACCACCAAAGTGGATAACCTCACATTTATCCACATTATACTTCATCTGCCATGCATTTGCCCACTCACCTAACCTATCCAAGTCGCTCTGCAGCCTCACAGCATCCTCCTCGCAGCTCACACTGCCACCCAACTTAGTGTCATCTGCAAATTTGGAGATACTACATTTAATCCCCTCATCTAAATCATTAATGTACAGTGTAAACAGCTGGGGCCCCAGCACAGAACCTTGCGGTACCCCACTAGTCACTGCCTGCCATTCTGAAAAGTACCCATTTACTCCTACTCTTTGCTTCCTGTCTGACAACCAGTTCTCAATCCATGTCAGTACACTACCCCCAATCCCATGTGCTCTAAATTTGCACATCAATCTCTTGTGTGGGACCTTGTCGAACGCCTTCTGAAAGTCCAAATATACCACATCAACTGGTTCTCCCTTATCCACTCTACTGGAAACATCCTCAAAAAATTCCAGAAGATTTGTCAAGCATGATTTCCCTTTCACAAATCCATGCTGACTTGGACCTATCATGTCACCTCTTTCCAAATGCACTGCTATGACATCCTTAATAATTGATTCCATCATTTTACCCACTACCGATGTCAGGCTGACCGGTCTATAATTCCCTGTTTTCTCTCTCCCTCCTTTTTTAAAAAGTGGGGTTACATTGGCTACCCTCCACTCCATAGGAACTGATCCAGAGTCAATGGAATGTTGGAAAATGACTGTCAACGCATCCACTATTTCCAAGGCCACCTCCTTAAGTACTCTGGGATGCAGTCCATCAGGCCCTGGGGATTTATCAGCCTTCAATCCCATCAATTTCCCCAACACAATTTCCCGGCTAATAAGGATTTCCCTCAGTTCCTCACCTCCACCTAAACTGTTTAAACATCCTGATCATTTGAGCTAATATCATTTCTCACTATTGCAGTGATTCCATCCTTTATCAACAGAGCTACCCCACCTCCTTTTCCTTTCTGTCTATCCTTCCGAATTGTCAAGTACCCCTGAATGTTTAGTTCCTAGCCTTGGTCACCTTGCAACCACGACTCTGTAATGGCTATCAGATCATACCCATTTGTATCTATTTGTGCCGTCATCTCATCTAATTTGTTACGAATGCTGCGTGCAGATAAAGAGTTTGTAAATGTATTTTCTTACCATTTTCTCCTGCTATGGCCCCAGTTTCTGATACACTGTTATGTTTATACATTCTGTCCCATCTTGTCACGCTCTGGTTTTCATTTCCCCCAGTGCTACCCTGCTCTATTGCCTTCACCTTGTTCTTTGAGCTTTTCGGTTTCTGCTCAACTGAATCCTCCTGCCCCCCCACCCCTCGCCCTCCCACTAATTAGTTTAAAGCACTCTCTGCAGCCCTAGTTATTCAGTTCAAATGTTCTGTTTGAAGCACATCTGTGGTCAGCATAAATGTGTATCTATCAATAGCAATATAGAAACCAACAGATTGCTATCAGTCAAACGCCGTCTCATTAAGTTAGAAACCAGCAGTTTGCTTTTTAGTCAAAATTACAGTGCCTTTTTTTAGCCTCTAAGTTCAATGAAAATTATACCCTCTTTTCCTTCAGTCTCCTTCCTCTTTCCCTAACCTGTCTTTTCTGCTGTCTAATATTAGGAATCAAAATAAGCACTTCATCCACCCAAGACCATTTCAAGAGTCACTGATGTCTGGGTAGTGAACTGTAGCACTGCCTTAAACACATCAACTGGTACACATGGAGCTTGAGGTTATTTGAAGTGGAAACAAGCATTTATGCTTGTTGTGGTCAGAACCAGTCTCTAATAATTGTCTTGGGTTCTTCAGTCATGGTGCAGTGGCTGAATTGGCAGCAGTGATAATATTGGGCAACACTGGATTCAGGGCCAAATAACACGACATTGAAATTCCTCTGTGCTAATTGTAGATCATTGGTTGCAGTGTTTGCATCACATTTGTATGCGCACAGTTTTAACAAAGCCATTAACCCATTCATTTGAGAAAAGGGTTGGACATCATTTGAGAACATCATAATTTACCGACCAGACACAAACCACTCGTTGCAAATGGGTGCGATCCGATTTCTAGAGAAGGCTGTACTTTTACAAAGCATGCTGTCTGTATGCCAAATGATGGCGTCTCCAAGGATCAGGATCTTAACTTGTTTTTTTCCAGGCTTGCCGTGGTACTGCATGAAAGCAATCATTCCAGGATGATCAACAGTCAGCATAGCCTGACAGGTCATGCCCACCACATTACCATCAATCGAAATGAAAAGTACTTCTTGGCATTTGAGATTGGGGCCTATAAATTAGGTAGCGTCCATTTCTGAGTGCCTTATCCGCAGAGTGCTAACCATCATCATCATCAAAGGTGGTCCTCAAAACGAGGATGACTTGCTTCCACATCAAAAAGGGATGAGTTCACAGATGTTTCAATGAAGGACCTAATATTCCAGATCCCGAACTACATGTTGGAGGGTGGAAGATGCCTGTGCGTGGATTTTTTTAACGTGTGGTGGCCGTTGCACAGCAGCCACCACACGGGCTTGACAGAGCTAGGTCTTGGCCCAGTGGCAAGGATTAACCAAGACGACTGGAGACCAGCTCTGCTGCACGGACCTAGTGTGCACACATATCGCAGTGTGGGCTGGCCCGTGCTGCCCCAGGGCCCTTGCCTCTTCTGAGCTCCAAACTCACGCCTCTCCTGGGCCCCGGTCACTTCCCTCTACAAACTCTTGCCGCTCCTTCGCCCCTCCTGCTGTGCCTGCCCGCACTGCAATCAGCGACCCGCAGAGTGCTAACAGCCCACGCTCAAATGGGGAAGTCCCAAGAGCCCAGGACTTTGGGTCTCGGACCTCATTACCGTGTGGATGTCGCAGCGGTACACTGCACAGGTTCACGTGCCAACTTTCAGGTAAGTGAATGGGGTAGAAGATCGCGGGGTCTGGAAGAGGAATGGCTGGGCCCCAGAGTGCCATCGGAGGGCTGTCGGGGGTCGGGGAAAAAGATTGCAGTGGTCTAGAATATTGTTGGGGGTTTGGGAGTGCCATTGGGGCTAGAATGTCAGGGCCAGGAGGAGATCGGGGGGAGGGTGCCTGGAGCTCGCATTGGGAAGTGAAGTCGGAGATCCTGGGACCGGGAACAGTGGTGATCTAGTAAGTACCTACCTTTTTTTGAATTCCGTGCTGTTTAGTGTTGGTTTCCCCGGAGGCAATCAGCACTGGTTCTGGCTGTTTCGGACGCAAAGCAAAATTACAAGAGGGAGCAGAAGCAGGTGTTAGGCCCCTGATTTGCATATGTTAATGACCTAATGCTTGCTTCAGACATTAAAGGACACCTCTGTATGGCCTTTACCAAGATGGCATTTGGCACGGCCCACACCAGAGTGGTGCGGACGTCATTTTGTGCACAAAACGGCACCCGTAGTGCCGAAATAAACGGCCACAGCAGAGCTGAATTTCTAGGCCAGATCTATGCCTTATGCCTTCCATTATTATCTGTTACTCAATGTCCTTCCTGTGTCTCTATATTTCATTAAACAGGGGCTTCAGTCCATTACATTTCAAAGGCCTCCGTGCATCAAAGCCTGAACCATATGTTGCACCTTTATTAAGTTAAATACCTTTGTCACAATTTATGCGAAAATAAACCTCTTGCAAACTAATACTGTTTTCTTTGTGTGTATTACTTGACAGTAAAGACAGGATGCAACTATCAGCAACTGAACTGTGGGCACACAAGTATAGATTTCTCTCAGAAAATAACATTTTGGGATACAGTACATGTAATTTGAGACACGACAAGCTAGATATTCGGCTTTTTAGATTTCGGGGCGTTAATGATGGCGGGGCGTTCCTGCTACCGCCTGGAAAATGTTTACACCTCAGTCAGCAAAATTGGACAGCTGGACCCTGAGTGGCGGGAGAGTGCTAATGGAGGCATTGTACACCTCTCTTAGGGCACTACAGCAAGCGAAAATCCCGAGCTAAACAGCCGTCCCAGGTTTACTCTGAGAGTACCACCACCACCACCATAAATCGCAAAATAAACAAAAGAAAAAGCAATCACACTTACCTGAGGTCGACACTTCTTACCTCATTGCAGCCCCAACAGCTTGGAACACCCGTTATCACAGGCGGTCCCAGCACGGCATCGGGAAATTCCAAGGAGCAAAAGTGCAGATCCACCTAATTCCGGGGCGTGACCCATCCATCACAAGGCGAGAGTGGTGCCGTACATGATGAGAGAAAGGGTAGAGATCGAGCTAGACCGGCTGCAAAGAGAGGGCATCATTTCACCGATCAAGTTCAGCGAGTAGGCCAGTCCTACTGTCCCAGTCCTCAAGGGAGATGGCACTGTCAGAATCTGTAGCGATTACAAAGTAACTATCAATCGTTTCTCCCTGCAGGACCAATACCCACTACCAAAGGCCGACGACCTCGTTGCAATGCTGGCAGGAGGAAAGACGTTCACGAAGCTGGATCTGACTTCAGCCTACATGACGCAGGAACTGGAGGAATCATCGAAGGCTCTCACCTGCATCAACACACACAAGGGTCTTTTTGTTTATAACAGATGCCCGTTTGGAATCTGATCAGCGGCAGCGATATTCCAGAGAAACATGGAAAGTTTACTGAAATTGGTCCCGCACACCGTGGTCTTCTAGGATGACATCTCGGTCACAGGTTGGAGCACAGTCGAGCACCTGCAGAACCTGGAGGAGGTTCTTAGTCGACTCAACCGCGTGGGGCTCAGGTTAAAACGGTCAAAGTGCGTTTTCCTGATTCCTGAAGTGGAGTTCTTGGGAAGGAGGATTGCGGTGGACGGCATCAAGCCCACCAACGCAAAGACAGAGGCAATCGTGAACGCACCGAGGCCACAGAACATGACAGAGCTACGGTCGTTTCTGGGACTCTTGAACTACTTTGGTAACTTCTTACCGGTTCTCAGCACACTGCTCGAACCACTCCATGTCTTACTACGAAAAGGGGGCGAATGGGTTTGGGGCAAAAGCCAAGAAAATGCCTTTGTAAAAGCGAGAAAATTGTTATGCTCAAACAAATTGCTTGTGTTGTATGATCCATGTAAGCGTTTGGTACTAGCATGTGATGCGTTGTCATATGGCGTCAGGTGTGTATTGCAACAAGCTAATGATTTTGGGAAACTACAACCGGTTGGTTATGCATCCAGGAGTCTGCCTAAAGCCGAGAGAGCCTACAGCATGATTGAAAAAGAAGCGTTAGCATGTGTTTATGGGGTAAAGAAAATGCATCAATATATGTTTGGGCTAAAATTCAAATAAGAAACTAACCATAAGTCACTTATATCCCTGTTTTCCGAGAGTAAAGGGATAAATACCAACGCATAGGCCCGCATCCAGAGATGGGCGCTCACGTTGTCCACATACAACTACGCCATCCGCCACAGGCCAGGCAGAGAAAACTGCGCCGATGCTCTCAATAGGCTGCCATTGCCCACCACAGGGGTGGAAATGGCGCAGCCTGCAAATCTAGCTATGGTTATGGAAGCATTTGAGAGTGAGTAATCACCCGTCACTGCCCGGCAGATCGAAACCTGGACGAGCCAGGACCCCTTATTGTCCCGAGTCAAAAGCTGTGTGCTTCACGGGAGCTGGTCCAGTGTCCCAGTGGAAATGCAGGAACAGATAAAGCCGTTCCAATGGCACAAAGCTGAAATGTCTATATTGCAGGCTGCCTTCTGTGGGCCAATCGAGTAGTGATCCCCAAGAAGGGCAGAGACATCTTCATCAATGACCTCCACAGTACCTACCCAGGCATCATAATGATGAAAGCAATAGCCAGATCCCACGTGTCGTGGCCCAGTATCGATGCGGACTTAGAGTCCTGCGTTCACAGATGTAATATATGCTCGCACTTAAACAGTGTACCCAGGGAGGCGCCGCTAAGTTTATGGTCTTGGCCCTCCAAACCGTGGTCTAGGGTACACGTCGACTATGCCTCCTGTTCTTGGGTAAAAAGTTCCTTGTGGTTGTAGACGCGTACTCCAAGTGGATTGAATGTGAGATAATGTCAGCTAGCACGTCTGCTGCCACCACTGAAAGCCTGTGGGCCATGTTTGCCACTCACGGCTTACCCAATGTCCTGGTGAGCGACAATGGGCCATGTTTTACCAGTGCTGAATTCAACAAATTCATGACCCGCAATGGGATCAAACATGTCACATCTGCCCCCGTTTAAACCAGTGTCCAATGGTCAGGCAGAGAGAGCAGTGCAAACCATCAAGCAAGGCTTGAAGAGGATAACTGAAGGCTCAATGCAGACTCGCCTATCCCGAGTCCTGCTTAGCTACCGCATGAGACCCCACTCACTCACTGGGATCCCACCTGCTGAACTGTTCATGAAAAGAGCAGTTAAGACAAGGCTCTCGTTACTTCACCCTGATCTATATTGAACAGGTAGAGAGCAGGCGACTTCAACAAAGTGCATACCATGATAGCGCAAATGTGTCACGCGAGATTGAAATCAATGATCCTGTATTTGTATTAAATTATGGACAAGGTCCCAAGTGGCTTCCCAGCACTGTCGTGGCCAAAGAGCAGGGTGCTTCGGGTCAAACTTTCAAATGGACTCATTCACCGGAAACACTTGGACCAAATCAAACTCAGATTCACGGACTATCCTGAGCAACCCACCTTGGACCCTACCTTTTTTGATCCCCCAACATACACACCAGTGGCAACCGGCACCACGGTTGACCAGAAGCAGAACCCATCATCCACAGCAGCCCAGCGAGGGCCCAACACACCAGGCAGCCCAGCAAGGCCAGCTGCACAGCAGCCCAGCGAGGGCCCAACAAATGATTCAACAACACCAGCTTTCACATCGAGACAATCAACCAGGGCAAGAAGGGCCCCAGATCGACTCACATTGTAAGTAGTTACACTATTGACTTTGGGGGGCGGGGGGGGCGGGTGGCGGGGAGTGTTGTTGTATTTACTCTGTCCAGCCACCAGAGGGCTCATTAACCCTGGAGTCCCAAGGGATCCCACAATCCCTTGGGAGCACAGGTATTTAAGGAGGCTTCACAGGTTGGAGAGGCACTCTGGAGACCTGCAATAAAAGACTACGGTCACACTTTATTTTGAGCTCACAGTGTTCAGTCTGACTCTTTCTCCATACACAACAGTTATGATCTGAAATTGTTGAACTCAATGTTGAGTCCAGAAAGCTGTAAAGTACCTAATCGAAAGATGAGGTGCTGTTCCTTGCTTCCAAAGAGCTTAATTGGAACAGTGTAGGAGGCCAAGGACAGAGAGGTCAGAGTGGGAGTGGGGTGGAGAATTAAAGTGACAGGCGACCGGAAGCTCAGGGTTTGCTTGTGGACTGAACGGAGGTGCCCGGCAAAGCGGTCACCCAATCTACGTTTGGTGTCCCCAATGGGGAGGAGACCGCATCGTGAGCAGCGACTACAGTATACTAAATTGAAAGAAGTACAAGTAAATCACTGTTTCATCTGGAAGGAGTATTTGGGGCCCTGGATAGTGGGAAGGGAGGAGGTAAAAGGACAGGTGTTGCATCTCCTCTGCTTGCACGGGAAGGTGCCGTGGGAAAGGGAGCAGGTGTTGGGAGGAAACGGCCCCTTCGGAAAGCTCAAAGGGGAGGGGAGGGGAAGATGTGTGAGGTGATGGAATTGCGCTGGAGGTGACGGAATTGTTGAAGGATGATCTGTTGAATGTGGAGGCTGGTAGGGTGGAAGGTGAGGCCCCGGGGAACCCTGTCATGGTTCTGGGAGGGAGGGGAAGGGGTGAGGACTGCAGTGTGGGAAATGGGATGGACACAGTCAAGGGCGCTGTCAACCACGGTGGAGGGGAATCCTCGGGTGAGACAAAGGAAGACCTATCGGAAGCACTGGTATGGAAGGTGCCATCATCAGAACAGATCCGACAGAGATGGTGAAACTGGGAGCATGCAATAGATTGCATGCACCGACTTGTAGAAATTATGCTGAGTTACCAACAGACAAATCAGAGATAGCCCACACCCAAAGAATGTGCAACAACCTTAGTTCAGAAGGTGATTTCCGTATCTGCATATAAGGCAAACGGTTCAAAGTAAAAGATAAAATACTGCAAATGCTGGAAATCTGAACCAGAAATAGAAAATGCTGGAAACAGGTCCGGCAGCATCTGTGGGGAGAGGAAGATAGCGTTAATGCTTCAGATCATTGGCTCATTGAATATATTTAAGGTAGAGATAGACAGATTTTTGAATGATAGGGGAGTCAAAGGTTATGGGGAGCAGGCAGGCAAGTGGAGTTGAGCCCAAGATCAGATCAGCCATGATCTTATTGAATGGCGGAGCAGGCTCGAGGGGCCAAATGGTCTACTCCTGCGCCTATTTCTTATGTACGTTAGATCGATAACCTTTCTTCAGTACCACCAAGAAGTTCAAAGTGATAGCACTGTTGGAGAGAGAGTTCAAGAGGTCAGAAGTCCAGGCCAGCAATAGTAATAAAGCGAGAAATGGTGTTCTTGGTCCTTCTGCCTCAATTTCCTGAACTTTCATCCAAGTGATCTCAACTTCCAATGGTGCCACCAGCAGCTGGTAACGGGCCTTGCACTTGGGATCCCCTCAGATGGATGTTCTGCAAGGGAAAGGAGGCTGCAACAGTAAGTGGCACCTTTCTATTGCAGCCTCAGACAGATCTTTAAGTCTGGAGGCCTTCTGACTGCTGCCTTCAACACGATGCAGCCGATTGTGAGGCCTGGTTCCACCCCTGCTACTTGTTGCAAAGCACACAGGCAGCCTTCACTCTAATTTGATTTATTTTAAAAAATCACAGGCAAGTTGAATTTTGAAAGCAAACAAAGTCTCTTTGAGGGAAACTAATAGGAAGGGAGGAGATAGGTCGACTAAGGGTAACAGGGTCTCTGCCCCCTCGCCAACCCTCCTTGTGGAAAACAAGTGGGAGATGGGGAAAGTAGATTGAGGATAAAGCATCACGTAAATGACTGCGGAGCTAGAGAGAGGGGCGGATACAGGGGTTGAGCAATAGTTCAAAGGGGAAGAGATAGAGTAGTGCTGGTGCTGAGGCTATGGTCTAGGTCTAGTGTGGACTAACTTGATCGAGATTGATTGCCATGGTTAGTTAAGTGTGTCAGCCATGACTTAGCTGGTAGCATTCACGCCTTTGAATCAGAAGGTTGTAGGTTCAAGTCTCAGTCCAGACACTTGAGCACAAAAATACAGGCTAACACTCCCGTGCAGTACTGTGGGAGTGCTGCACTGTCGGAGGTGCTGTCTTTTGGGTGAGACGTTAAACCTAGGCTCCCGACTGGAGAAAGGGAGAGGGAGGGGAAGAGCAAGTGATTTGGAGCAGAGGATGGAAAGGGAGGTGCTAAGGGCCACATTTTTCCATTGGTGGTTCCTTTCCCTGCCACACCATTCCGTACCTCTCAGAAAGAAAAGTACAAGACAGAGAGCCAGAAAGAAGAGCAAAGGGAAGAGAAAGGGAGAGGGGAGAAAAAAGATACAACAGCAGCAAAAACAGCGTGAAGCCATCAGAAACAGGAAAGAAAGTAAGAATGTCCATCGACATGTGCAAGGTCGTGGGAGATATAGCATTTAAATTTGTCATGTACAGGCAACTCTCGATTATCCGCACACGGATCCAATGGGAAACCATTGTAACGGGATTTAAAATTTCGTCCCGAGAAGATATCGGGCCGGTGCGTTCGGAGTCCTTTTGGCCCGGAAAGGCATCGGTTTTTAACTTTATAATGTCAATAGCTCTAACGGAGAAAGCATTTACTCGGCATAGCCCAATCCCCGAGGGACCCGGATAAACGAGAGTTGCCTGTATTACATAATAGCAATGGACACCCTCAGAGCCTGATTTTTTTCAGGATAAACTCTGACTCCCGTCTTGTTATCAACTTTGGATAGTATACTGAACAGTTTATCAGAACTAAAGCAAAAAGGTCATGAGCCAGCACAGCAGTTTACGTGCCAAGACAGGATTAAACTCAACAATGTAGTTAAGCGAAACAAGGTACTTTCAGTCAATAGCACGCCTCTTTCTTAGATGACAACATCTTACTTTACTGGCAGATGTTCTACTTGCTAGGGATCACTGAATCCAGCAACAATGCTTTCATTTACTGCCTCGTAACAGCTTGAGTAATCGAGACAGCTGAACTAATGAGTCAGAAATGAAAGAAAAGATGAATGTGAGTTTTACCCTCAGTTAATAAATAGTACAGTCATGCCGAATAGCTGTCCTAGAAGTTGTCACTGATTTATTACCAGGATAGGCAAGGGAATAAAGAATGGCCCAGAAATTCCTCTGGGGGGTCTTCCTGCGGGCAATTGCCTCCTCACTGGAGATTTTTTACGAATCTACATGGTGGTCTAGGAGACGCCCTGGATTGCGGTGGGAAGGCCTTCTCCTCCTGCGCTGCGAAGCGCGTTCCCACCCAGAGGGTTCCGACGCAGGAGGTGCAGTCACGTGTGACAGCTCAGCTAATCAGGTAGCTATTTCACAGGTTCCCATTAATAGCATTTAGACTCGCGTAACTACGAGTTCTCAGTGCTATTAATGGGGAAACATAACAAACACACACTAACAAAAGATAAAAAACAGACCTCACATAATTAAAATTAATTGAAATTAAAATTAATAAATGCCTTAGAAAAAAATTATATATTTCCGATTTTTTTTAAAGTTTTGTAATTTGGGTTAAAAATAAACTTACCTTAGTGGGCAGAGTTTTCAACAATACAATGTGTTTATTTTATTCAATTTTATTGTGTTTATGTGTGTTTTAAAACACTTGCGCCTGTAAAAGTAGGCTATTTCAGGCTTTTTCAGGTGCAAGATTTTTGAGGACATTTGCTGGGCAAGATATGGGTAAATAGCCCAATCTTGCCCTTACAAATGTCCTCGCTCCCGATCTGTCATCCCCGCTCCTGATCTAGCTTCAGCTTGACAGATCGGAAAAGCCGGTTTTCAGTGCATGCGCATTGCACGCTGAAAACCGGCTTTTCCGATGCCTTCCCGGATCCACAGAAACTTCGTATGGGCCCGGGACGTCGGAATTTCTACTCCATTGTTTCGTCTCTTCCCTACTTTTCCCAAATTGTATCACTTTCACAGTGGAGGGGGAGGGATCAACCACAGTTCTCAGATATCTCCAACACATGGCTTTACCTTCTTACCTTTGACTCCTTAGTTCAGGTGCTGGATGCGGTATTTTTAACACCCTGGTCTCTGGTGCCTGTGGATAATCAGTGTAAATTGATGGGAGTATTCTACTTCCCTTTTTTTAAATTCATTCACAAAATGTGGGCAAGGCCAGCATTTATTGCCCTCCCTGCTTGCCCTTGAGAAGGTGGTGGTGAGCCAACTTCTTGAACCATTGCAGTCTGCGATACTTCTTTGCAGCAGTTTAGTACATAGAAACATAGAAAATAGGTGCAGGAGTAGGCCATTCGGCCCTTCGAGCCTGCACCGCCATTCAATGAGTTCATGGCTGAACATGCAACTTCAGTACCCCATTCCTGCTTTCTCGCCATACCCCTTGATCCCCCTAGTAGTAAGGACTTCATCTAACTCCCTTTGAATATATTTAGTGAATTGGCCTCAACAACTTTCTGTGGTAGAGAATTCCACAGGTTCACCACTCTCTGGGTGAAGAAGTTTCTCCTCATCTCGGTCCTAAATGGCTTACCCCTTATCCTTAGACTGTGACCCCTGATTCTGGACTTCCCCAACATCGGGAACATTCTTCCTGCATCTAACTTCTCTAAACCCGTCAGAATTTTAAACGTTTCTATGAGGTCCCCTCTCATTCTTCTGAACTCCAGTGAATACAAGCCCAGTTGATCCAGTCTTTCTTGATATGTCAGTCCCGCCCTCCCGGGAATCAGTCTGGTGAACCTTCGCTGCACTCCCTCAATAGCAAGAATGTCCTCCCTCAGGTTAGGAGACCAAAACTGTACACAATACTCCAGGTGTGGCCTCACCAAGGCCCTGTACAACTGTAGTAACACCGCCCTGCCCCTGTACTCGAATCCCCTCGCTATGAAGGCCAACATGCCATTTGTACAGCTGAGTGGCTTGCACAGCCATTTCAGAGGGTAGTTAAGAGTCAACCGCATTGCTGTGGGCCGAGAGTCACGTATCGGCCAGACCGGGTAAGGACGGCAAATTTAGACATGAGTGCACCAGCGGGGTTTTTAATGACAATCATCATTAGTGACACTAGCTTTTTATTCCAGCATTATTTAATTAACTGAATTTAAATTCCCCAGCTGAGTTCAAAAGTGAAATTTGAACTCACATTTCTGGATCATTAGTCCAGACCTCTGGATTACTAGTCCAGTGACATAACCACTATGCTACCTTACTCCTATATCATCATCATCATCATCATCATCTTAGGCAGTCCCTCGGAATCGAGGAAGACTTGCTTCCACTCCCAAAGTGAGTTCTTTGATTTCTGAACAGTCCGATACGAGAGCCACAGACCCTGTTACAGGTGGGACAGATATTCGTCGAGGGAAGGGGTGGGTGGGGCTGGTTTGCCGTGTGCTCCTTCCGCTGCCTGCGCTTGACCTCTTCACGCTCTTTGCGTTGTGACTCGAAGAGCTCAACACCCTCCTGGATGCACTTTCTCCACCTCGGGCGGTCTTCGGCCAGGGTCTCCCAGGTGTCAGTGGCGATGTCGCAATATACCAGGGAGGCTTTGAGGGCATCCTTATAACGTTTCCGCTGCCCACCTTTGGCTCGTTTACCATGAAGGAGCTCCGCATAAAGCATTTGCTTCGGGAGTCTCGTATCTGGCATGCAAACTATGTGGCCTGCCCAGCGAAGCTGATCGAGTGTGATCAGTGCTTCAGTGCTGGGGATGTTAGCCTGGACAATGTTAACCTACTCCTATATACCACTTGATTAATGGCATTCTTAAGGCATGTGTACAATGATGCTGTGCTGTCACCTTTGGAGGCATGCATCAAACTGACTGCGAGAAATAAACCGGTTGGCCTGCATTGAGCTGTTAGACATAGGGGATGTATTTTTTTCATTAGATCTGCTGCTGATACTTCAACATCCATCTTAGGCAGCATAAATGAGCAGATTCTGTGCCTGAGTGTGTTTGCGTGTGACACAAAATTGCGTACGTTCCTAAGTATTTGCGTGATGTACTGTGTTGGTTCACTGCCCGTTTTTGGTGAGCACCCTGATTTTAATTTGCAATGGTGATTTTTGTGGATATAATCACAAGAGGAATACATTGTCTTGTGCCTTGTCCAAAGCTGATCCCTTTCCAATAGAGGTCACGGGTCAAGATTCGGGGAGGGGGACCCAAGTCAAGGCGATCAAGGCCAATTGAAGCGTCGTCATGGTTACCCCAGTTCGGATCAGCTAACTCAACACAGACTGTCTGTGGGCTGAAATTGGGACCTTCTTTATCTGTATAGCTCAGCTATTCACTTGCTAAGCCAATGGAGAGGTACACGGCTATTTTAAGTTTAATTTGTAACTTTGTATAACTCTTTACAGGCAAGTGCTCTCAGTTTTACTGATCCAATTGCAACCATTGGACTGGATTTTCCGATGCTGTCTTCGCCCCGGAGAGGCGGCAATGGTGGCAGTGAACTCTGCTGGGCAGGCGGCCAGCTTACAGCGTCTCACCGGGGTTTTCGGGGACGGTTTTGCGGTGAGGCGCTGAGCATTACTGCCCGGAGGAGGCTGGGCGACGTCCCTGGTTGTGACACACGGCTTGCTTTTCGACTCCCGCCCGACCCGCATGCCCCGCAACGCCCCCTGCTGGGAGCGATGTGAAAGCGGGCGGTCCGGCCTGTAGCGGCTGCAGTGAGGTAAGTAATGTCCACCTCAGATAAGTGTGTTTGTTTTTTCTTTTTTGGCGATTTATGTTGTGGTGGCGTGGGCTGTGTATTGGCAATGTTTTTGGTAGGTTGTTGTCAAGTTTTTTTTTCTCCCCAGACCTTTCTTTGAGCGCTCCTGGGCCAGCTGTTTAGCTCGGGGTTTTCTCATGCTCAGCCAGCCTGGCGCCGTAAGAGAGGTGTACAACGCCTCCCTTAACGCTCCGCCCCACACTCAGGACCCAGCTGCCTAATTTTGATGACTGAGACGTAAACTGTTCCCAGGCGCAAACGTTACCGCCCCGCCGCCATTACCGCCCCAAAATCAGCAAAGCCGAAAATCCAGCCCAATTAAGCCTGCCTTCCCGCAGATCAATGGCCATGTGGAGACAGTGCCCAGTATTAATGGCATCACATGAATAGGCACGCAACATGCTGCTCCCTCTCAGGATGGCGAGAGGCGCAATCTCCCTTGCCAGCCAACTCCAATACCTGCATGTGCGTCCAGGCTGTCCAAGCTTCTCATCAGACTGCACTTCAGGATGCTACAAGGTTGAGTCAGGCAGCAGAAGTCAGCTCCAACATGCTTTACGATGGGTCATTGATAAAGGGAGCATATGTGGCTACAGCGATCCAATCAATGATTCCTTAGACCTAGAGGTCAAAGTTCAAAGATCAGGCCCTCAAAACTGGCATCAAGCTCATGGTCTACAGGGCTGTCATGATACACACCATCCTGTATAGCTCAGAGACATGGACCATATATAGTAGACATCTCAAATCGCTGGAGAAATACCACCAACGATGTCTCCGCAAGGTCCTGTAAATCCCCTGGGAGGACAGATGCACCAATGTTGGCATCCTCGATCAGGTCAACATCCCCAGCATCGAAGCACTGACCACACTCTACCAGCTCCGTTGGGCGGCCACATTGTTCGCATGCCGGCACAAGACTCCCAAAGCAAGCGCTCTACTCGGAACTCCTACACGGCAAGCGAGCCCCAGGTGGGCAGAGGAAAGGTTTCAAGGACACCCTTAAAGCCTCAAAGTGGCTTAAAGTGGCACAATTGAGGAACGGTGGAGGACTTTTAAGGAGCTCTTTCATAGTGCGCAACAAAAATATATTTCAGTGAAAAAGAAGGGGGGTAAGAGAAGGGATAACCAGCCGTGGATAACCAAGGAAATAAAGGAGAGTATCAAATCAAAGACCAATGCGTATAAGGTGGCCAAGGTTAGTGGGAAACTAGAGGATTGGGAAAATTTTAAACAACAGCAAAGAATGACTAAAAAAGCAATAAAGAAAGGAAAGATAGATTACGAAGGTAAACTTGCGCAAAACATAAAAACAGATAGTAAAAGCTTTTACCGATATATAAAACGGATAAGAGTGACTAAAGTAAATGTTGGTCCCTTAGAAGATGAGCAGGAGGATTTAATAATGGGAAATGTGGAAATGGCTGAGACCTTAAACAATTATTTTGCTTCGGTCTTCACAGTGGAAGACACAAAAACCATGCCAAAAATTGCTGGTCACAGGAATGTGGGAAGGGAGGACCTTGAGACAATCATTATCACTAGGGGGGTAGTGCTGGACAGGCTAATGGGACTCAAGGTAGACAAGTCCCCTGGTCCTGATGAAATGCATCCCAGGGTATTAAAAGAAATGGCGGAAGTTATAGCAGATGCATTCGTTATAATCTACCAACATTCTCTGGACTCTGGGGAGGTACCAGTGGATTGGAGAGCAGCTAATGTAACGCCTCTGTTTAAAAAAGGGAGCAGACAAAATGCAGGTAATTATAGACCGGTTAGTTTAACATCTGTAGTGGGGAAAATGCTTGAAACCATCATTAAGGAAGAAATAGCGGGACATCTGGATAGGAATAGTGCAATCAAGCAGACGCAGCATGGATTCATGAAAGGGAAATCATATTTAACTAACTTACTGGAATTCTTTGAGGATATAACGAGCATGGTGGATGTGGTGTAATTAGATTTCCAAAAGGCATTCGATAAGGTGCCACACAAAAGGTTACTGCAGAAGATAGAGGTACGCGGAGTCAGAGGAAATCTATTAGCATAGATAGAGAATTGGCTGGCGAACAGAAAGCAGAGAGTCGGGATAAATGGGTCCTTTTCGGGTTGGAAATCGGTGGTTAGTGGTGTGCCACAGGGATCGGTGCTGGGACCACAACTGTTTATAATATACATAGATGATCTGGAAGAGGGGACAGAGTGTAGTGCAACAAAATTTGCAGATGACACTAAGATTAGTGGGAAAGCGGGTTGTGTAGAGGATACAGAGAGGCTCCAAAGAGATTTGGATAGATTAAGCGAATGGGCTAAGGTTTGGCAGATGGAATACAATGTCGGAAAGTGTGAGGTCATCCACCTTGGGAAAAAAAACAGCAAAAGGGAATATTATTTGAATGGAGAGAAATGACAACATGCTGAGATGCAGAGGGACCTGGGGGTCCTTGTGCATGAATCCCAAAAAGTTAGTTTGCAGGTGCAGAAGTTAATCAGGAAGGCGAATGGAATGTTGGCCTTCATTGCGAGAGGGATGGAGTACAAAAGCAGGGAGGTCCTGCTGCAACTGTATAGGGTATTGGTAAGGCCGCACCTGGAGTACTGCGTGCAATTTTTGTCACCTTACTTAAGAAAGGATATACTGGCTTTGGAGGGGGTACAGAGACGATTCACTAGGCTGATTCCAGAGATGAGGCGGTTATCTTATGATGATAGATTGAGTAGACTGGGTCTTTACTCGTTGGGGTTCAGAAGGATGAGGGGTGATCTTATAGAAACATTTAAAATCATGAAAGGGATAGACAAGATAGAGGCAGAGAGGTTGTTTCCACTGGTCGGGGAGACTAGAACTAGGGGGCACAGCCTCAAAATACGAGGGAGCCAATTTAAAACCGAGTTGAGAAGGAATTTCTTCTCCCAGAGGGTTGTGAATCTGTGGAATTCTCTGCCTAAGGAAGCAGTTGAGGCTAGCTCATTGAATGTATTCAAGTCACAGATAGATAGATTTTTAACCAATAAGGGAATTAAGGGTTACGGGGAGAGGGCGGGTAAGTGGAGCTGAGTCCACGGCCAGATCAGCCATGATCTTATTGAATGGCAGAGCAGGCTCGAGGGGCTAGATGCCCTACTCCTGTTCCTAATTCTTATGTTCTTATGTTCTCCTTGATAAAGTGCAACATCCCCACTGACGCCTGGGAGTCCCTGGACAAAGACCGCCCTAAGTGGAGGAAGAGCATCCGGGAGGGCACTGAGCACCTCGAGTCTTGTCGCCGAGAGCATGCAGAAAACAAGCGCTGGCAGAGGAAGGAGCATGTGACAAACCAGACTCCCCACCCACACTTTCCTCCAACGACTGTCTGTTCCACCTGTGACAGAGACTGTAATTCCCGAATTGGACCTTTCAGTCACCTGAGAACTCACTTTTGGAATGGAAGCAAGTTTTCCTCAATTTTGAGTGACTGCCTATGATGATGATGTTATGTATTTAACCCTTTGTAACCTGCATTATACCTGACCACCAGAGGGCCCACCTTTGTAGTCCCAAGGGATCCAGCATCCCTTGGGAGCACAGTATATAAGCAGGCCACCCACGAGGTACCTGAACTCTGGAATCTTATTAAAGGAGCTAAGGTCACACTTGCTCATTGTACACAGTACTCAGTCTCACCCTTTATTATGAGTGTAATAATTGGCGACGAGGTAACGAACAACTGTGCGAAAATGCAAACAACAGTCAGCATCCTGGAGAAGTTCTCAGAAGGGGACGATTGGGAGGCCTTCGTGGAGAGATTCGACCAATACTTCGTGGCCAACGAGTTGGAAGAGGACGAGAATGCTACCCCTTCTGTCTGTTGCTCCTAACCATCTGTGGGGCAACAACCTATGGCCTGATGAAGAATCTCCTAGCCCCGACAAAACCAACAGAGAAATCCTATGAAGCATTGCGTACGCTGGTCCTGGAGCACCTAAATCCTAAGGAAAGCTTTTTGATGGCGAGATATCGGTTCTACACAGGTCAACGATCGGAGGGCCAGGAAGTGACGAGCTACGTGACGAACTAAGGCGCTTCGCAGGACATTGTGAGTTTGAGGGATTCCGAGAACAAATGCTCAGAGACTTTTTTGTACTGGGCATTGGACATGAGACAATCCTTCGCAAACTGTTGACTGTAGAAACTCCAAATCTAAGTAAAGCCATAACAATAGCCCAGGCATTTATGTCCACAAGCGACAACACCAAGCAGATTTCGCAGAACAAAGAAGTTTTGGCCAGTACTGTGCATAAAGTAACTTCGGTTTTGAACAGAAAGGTATACGGCAGAATGTACACGCCGGCTGCTGTGGCCCGATCTCAATTGACCCAGAGTCCACCATCAACTGTTAATGCGAGGCAGTTAATACCCTGTTGGCGCTGCGGAGGTGATCATCGGCCCCATCAATGCCGCTTTAAGAACTATGCGTGTAATGGTTGCAGAACAATGGGACACCTCCAACGAATATGCAGACGAGCTGCAAACCCTGCAAACCATCAGTTGCAGAGGAACATCGATCTACAGTGGATCAGGCTGAATTGGAGACTCGTACTGAGGAGGCAGAAGTGTACGGGGTACACATATTCACCACGAAATGTCCACCAAAAATGTTGAAATTTGAACTGAACGGCATTCCAGTATCTATGGAGCTGGACACGGGGGCAAGTCAGTCCATAATGAGTAAAAAGGCCTTCGCCAGGCTGTGTGAAAATAAGGCACTCAGGCCCAAGCTTAGCCCCATTCACACCAAACTAAGGGCTTACACCAAGGAACTAATCCCTGTAATTGGCAGTGCAGAAGCCAAAGTCTCCTACGATGGAGCAGTACACGAACTCCTGCTGTGGATTGTAAAAAGGGATGGCCCCATGTTGTTTGGCAGAAGCTGGCTGGGAAAAATCCGCTGGAACTGGGATGACATCCGAGCGCTTTCGTCCGTCGACGACACCTCATGTACCCAGATTCTGAGCAAGTTCCCAACATTGCTCGAGCCAGGCATTGGAAGCTTCTCGGGGGTGAAAGTGCAGATCCATTTGGTTCCCGGTAAGCGACCCATACACGACAAGGCTCGGGCGGTACCGTATATGATGCGTGAAAAAGTGGAAATTGAGCTGGACAGGCTGCAATGTGAAGGCATCATCGCGCCGGTGGAATTCAATGACTGGGCCAGTCCGATTGTTGCGGTACTCAAGGAGGACGGCACGGTTAGAATTTGTGGGACTATAAAGTAACAATTAACCGTTTTTCGCTGCAGTACCAGTACCCAATACCCATGGCGACCTATTTGCGACCCTGGCTGGAGGGAAGACGTTCACCAAGCTGGACCTGATCTCGGCTTACATGACGCAGGAGCTGGAGAAGTCTTCGAAATGCTTCACCTGCATCAATATGCACAAAGGTCTGTTTATCTACAACCGGTGCCCATTCGGGATTCGGTCAGACTTCCTGCTGAAGTCGGTTCCTTGTACAGTGGTCTTCCAGGACGACATATTGGTTACAGGTAGGGACACCATGGAATACTTGAAGAATCTGGAAGAGGTTCTTAGTCGGTTGGATCGCGTGGGGCTCAGGTTGAAACGCTCGAAGTGTGTATTCCTGGCACAGGATGTCGAATTCTTGGGAAGGAGAATCGCAGCAGACGGCATCAGACCCACCGACGCCAAGATGGAGGCCATCAAGAACGCGCCACGACCACAGAACGTGACGGAGCTGCGGTCGTTCCTGGGACTCCTTAACTATTTCATTAATTACCTACCTGGGTTAAGCACCCTGCTAGAACCCCTACATGCGCTACTGCGCAAGGGAGCCGACTGGGTATGGGGGAATTCACAAGAGGCTGCCTTTAAGAAAGCCAGAAATCTGTTGTGTTCTAACAAACTGCTTGTCCTGTATAACCCTTGTAAATGATTAGTGCTAGCTTGCGATGCGTCGTCATACGGGGTTGGGTGTGTGTTACAACAGGCTAATGAATCAGGGCTTTTGCAACCGGTCGCCTCTGCATCCAGGAGTTTGTCCAAGGCCGAAAGGGCCTACAGCATGGTTGAAAAAGAAGCTCTGGTGTGCATTTATGGGGTAAAAAAAATGCACCAGTACTTATCAAGTTTGAGCTTGAAACTGACGACAAGCCGTTCATATCGCTGTTCTCTGAAAGCAAAGTGATTAATACCAATGCCTCTGCCCGCATCCAAAGATGGGCGCTCACGCTGTCGGCATACAACTATTTAATCCGCCACAGACCGGGCACAGAGAACTGCGCAGATGCTCTCAGTCGGCTGCCATTGCCCACCACCGGGGTGAAAATGGCAGAGCCAGCGGACTTGCTCATGATCATGGAAGCATTTGAGAACAAATGCCACCAGGTCAGGACCAGATCAGGACCTGGACCAGCCAGGATCCTTTACTGTCCTTGGTAAAAAACTGTGTCCACGATGGGAGCTGGTCCGGTGTCCCAGTGGAGATGCGGGAAACGATTAAGCCGTTCCACAGACGCAAAGACGAGTTGTCCCTGCAGGCGGTCTGTCTATTGTGGGGCAATCGCGTGGTCTTGCCCTAGAAAGGCAGAGACACATTCATATGTGAACTACACAGCACCCACCCAAGCATTGTAATGATGAAAGCCATAGATAAATTCCATGTGTGGTGGCCCGGCATCGACTCAGATTTAGAGTCATGCGTGCGCCAGTGCAACACTTGCTCTCAGTTGAGCAATGCACCCAGAGAGGCACCGCTAAGTTTGTGGTCGTGGCCCTCCAAACCGTGGTCTCGGCAAAATGTTTTTGGTTGTCGTGGACGCTTACTCAAAATGGATTGAATGTGCAATAATGTCTGTATGCACGTCCATGGCCACCATTGAAAGCCTACGAGCCATGTTTGCCACACACAGCTTGCCTGATGTCCTAGTCAGTGACAATGGGCCGTGCTTCACCAGTGCTGAAGTCAAGGAATTCATGACCCCGCAACGGGATCAAACACATCACATCTGCCCCATTCAAGCCCGCATCCAATGGTAAGGCAGAACGGGCAGTTCAGACAATCAAGTAAAGCTTGAAACATGTGTCGGAAGGCTCCCTGTAGACCCGGTTGTCCCGAGTGCTGCTCAGCTACCACACCAGACCCCACTCACTCACTGGGCTTCCCCCAGCCAAGCTGCTCATGAAAAAAACACTTAAAACAAGGCTCTCTCTTGTCTACCCTGATCTCCATGATCACGTGGAGGGCAAGCGGCATTAAGAAAGTGTGCACCATGACCACGCAAATTTATCATGCGATATTGAGATCAATGATCCTGTGTTTGTGCTCAATTATGGACATGGTCCCAAATGGCTTGCTGGCACGGTCACAGCCAAAGAGGGGAGTAGGGTGTTTCAGGTCAAATTGGCCAATGGACAAATGCACAGAAAACATTTGGACCAAATCAAATTGCAGTTCAACAACAGCTACGAACAACCTGAAGAGGACACCACCAACTTTGACCCTCCAACACACCACACAAGTGGCAATTGACATCATGGTTGACCACAAAACCGAACTCATCATCCCCAGCAGCCCAGCAAGGCCGGCTGCCCAACAGCCCAGTGAAGAACTGAGCAACACCCACACCCGCATTTGTACCGAGACGATCGACAAGGGAGCGTAAAGCCCCAGATCGTCTCACCTTGTAAATAAGTGTACAGTTGACTTCACAAGGGAGTGATGTTATGTATTTAACCCTTTGTAACCTGTATGACACCTGACCACCAGAGGGCCCACCTGTTGGGAGTCCCAAGAGATCCCAGCATCCCTTGGGAGCATAGTATATAAGCAGGCCACCCACGAGGTACCTGCAGTCTGTAATTTTATTAAAGGAGCTAAGATCACACTTGCTCATTACACACAGTACTCACTCTCACCCTTTATTATGAGTGTAATAGATGAGACCTAGAGGAATCCTGGCATTCACTGAAGTTACAGGTCCAGTCATGTTGGCACATGTCCTCCATGGAACAGGTGTTGAATTTCCAAGCTCAAAGAGAACAAATGCGTTGTGGCATGTTTGGTGCCTCTGTGCTCGTAAATTGGACTATATGCAAATACAGCTCACTGTATATCCTTGCATTGGGTGCATCATGCCTGTTGTCCAGTCTTGCCAATCTGCCCTGAAGCAGGTGCAAAATTCACAAGAAACCCCCCCCCCAGTGTTTGGGCTCATTCGAAAGGAAATTGAACTTGGGACTATCTACCGAAAAGTTTGGAACTCTAAAGTGCTTATGAAAGAAACTACGAACTTTAATAGAATTTTGGATTTTAAAAGACAAACTCAAGGCTGTGGCGGGCCTAAGGAACGAGCAGGAGACAGTCTAATTAAGTGAAGCTACCTGGGTGTGAGGACTAAGTTAACCTGGCTGGAGGGATGAGTATTCGAAAACCCTTCCCCCACAAGAAACATTTACATCACAAAATCACCCAGAAATAGCTACCCATCAACATGAGTCTGGACAACCATTTCAGCATATACATCACAAAGAGGCCCAATTCAGCCTGTAAGCAGAAGACTAAGCACAAAAGGACATTGCAATTACCAAACTAATATTTCCATCAGGAAACAGTTTTCGAACAGCAACTCACTCAAAAATATCAACTTTTAACGAGCCCGACAAAATATTACAAAGAAGAACCAATCCCACCAAAATTATACAAAGGATTTTGAACAGATTTGGCGCCAAGATTAGAAACACTGAAATCGTATAACTGACCCCTGTTTTCAACAGAGTGTATGACACTTTTGATTGAGAGACTAGTACCACACTACGCTGTGTCATCACGACAAGGAGAGAAACCAGCGCGACAGTTGTAAACTAACTTCTCCAGCCTCGAAGTCCTGAAGTCCTGATGGAAGGAAGAACATCACCATCGCGGCAGCCACCGACCCCAACCAACGTGGTAGCAACAGAAAACAACCGCGATCTACCGTTAACTATGTAAAGGATTGGTAAGCATAGTCCCTGCCTGCCCTGGAGTCCAACCTAGCTAGAATTAGGTATGGGGAGGTGGAAGGTATAATTTACTGTAACCCCCTTTGAATGTGCAGTGTATGGTTCTTTATTAGAGTGATTGTAAGTTTGACCTTGTACCTTTCCTTGTATTGTCCCTTATTGGAACGATTGTAAGTTTGGCCTTGTATTTTCTTACTAGAGTAATAAGCTTGTATTTCCTTGACTGTAATAAAAACAACATTCTTTGCATCAAACCAGTGTCCTTTGCACTTTTATCACACCCCCCAAATCAATCCAGAGTACAGAACCCAAGGGAGGGGGAGCGATTCGAACCGCTCAATTTGGTCAGAAGGGAACCTGACCCCCTCATAGAGACCATCCCCCTTACAGCCCGCTCTTTGTTGAATCATGTCTTCCAGGAAGCAAAGATAGATGGGAGTTCTCCAAAGGCATGCTATTGTGCCTGGTCTGTGAAATATGGGGAGATGGGGGCGAAGGGGGCGGGGGGCATGGAATAGCAGTTTATAAAGGGTCATCATCTTCATAGGCGGTCCCTCGAACGAGGATGACTTGCTTCCATAAGAGTTCACAGATGTTTCAATGAAGGACCCGATGTTCCAGTCCTGAACTCCAATTGAGGGGATGGAAGATGCCTGGGCGTGGATTTTTTTAACATGTGGTTGACAGAGCGGGGCCTTTATCCAGTGGCAAGGGTTAACCAGGACAACTGGAGACCTGCTCTGCTGCACGGACCTAGTGGGCACACATATCGCAGTGTGGGCTGGCCCGTGCTGCCCCTGGGCCCTCGGCTCTTCTGGGCCCCAAACCCTCATTCGCCGCACCTCCGCCACGATCTCTCGCCACTCCTCCACCACAAATATCCGCCCTGATCACTCGTCGCAAGTCCGCCACGACCTTCCCCCCGCTCATCTGCTTTACCAGGGCCCCGCCAATGCTCCTGCCCACGCTCGAGACGTTACCCAGTCGCCCACCTCGAAGCCGTCACATACTTGTGTCAGCACGCGCTGGAAGCTGCAGTGGGATGCTCCAGCTCTTTATACTCTCGACCTGCGGTGGTGTTCTCGGCGCAGACACGATGGGCCAAAATAGAAATATAGAGACATAGAAACATAGAAATTTACAGCGCAGAAGGAGGCCATTTTGGCCCATCGTGTCCGTGCCGGCTGACAAAGAGCTGCACGGCCTTTGGTCAGCAGCCCTGAAGGTTACATATAAACCTATGAAGAATGACGGAAAGGCAAAATGCACCCAGCCCAACCAGTCCGCCTCACACAACTGCGACACCTCTTATACTGAAGCAGTCTACACTCCACCCCTACCAGAGCTGTCTGATCTCCTGGGAGAGGCAAAAACCAGATAAAAACCCAGGTCAATTTAGGGAGAAAATGTTGTGTCTATAAGCACTATAGTAACGACTTCTCTGCGTAAAGAAGCCTTCCCTCAAATCCCCTCTAAACCTTCCACCAACCACCTTAAAACTATGCCCCCTCATAATAGACCCCTCCACCAATGGAAACAGGCCCTTACTATCCACTATGTCCAGGCCCCTCAATATTTTGTACACCTCAATGAGATCTCCTCTCCACCTCCTCTGTTCCAATGAGAACAATCTGTCCTCATAACTAAGATTCTCTATTCCAGGCAGCATCCTAGTAAATCTCCTCTGCACCTTCTCTAGTGCAATCACATCCTTCCTATAATACGCCGACCAGAACTGCACGCAGTACTCCAGTTGTAAAATATTATACAATTTAAGCATAACCTCCCTGCTCTTCTAGTCTATGTCTCGGCCAACAAAGGCAAGTATTCTGTATGCCTTCTTAACCACCTTATCCACCTGGCCTGCTACTTTCAGGGATCTGTGGACAAGCACTCCAAGGTCCCTTTATTCATCTATTAAGTGGCCTACCGCTTAATGTGTATACACTTTCCTTATTAGCCTTCCCAAAGTGCATCACCTCACACTTCTCTGAATTAAATTCCATTTGTCACTGCTCTGCCCACCTGACCAGTAGATTGATATCCTCCTGCAGCACATGACTTTCCTCTTCATTTTCAACCACACAGCCAATTTTAGTGTCGTCTGCAAACTTCTTAATCATACTTCCGATATTCAAATCTAAATCGTTGATGTATACCACAAAAAGCAAGGGACCCAGTACTGAGCCCTGCAGAACTCCACTGGAAACATCCTTCCAGTCACAAAAACATCCATCAATCATTACCCTTTGCTTCCTACCTCCAAACCAATTTTGGATCCAACTTGCCACTTTGCCCTGTATCCCATGGGCTTTAACCTTCATGACCAGTCTACCATGTGGGACCTTATCAAAAGCCTTGCTAAAGTCCATATACACTATTTCGTTCGCACTGCCCTCATGGACCCTCTTGGTTACCTCCTCAAAAAATTTGATCTTCCCTTATCAAATCCGTGCTGACTGTCACTGTCCCTAATTAATCCTTGCCTTTCCAAATGCAGATTTATCCTGTCTTTCAGCTCCGGAGCAACGTTTATAATGTAGGATTTTTTTCCAATAATTTTCCCACCACTGAGGTTTCCTTCTGAGCTGTAAATTTCTATGTTGCTATGTTTCTAAGTATTTATCAAATTCCTTTTTGAAAGTTATTATTGAATCTGCTGCCATCACCTTTTCAGGCAGCGCATTCCAGATCAGAACAACTCCCTGCGTAATATTTTTTCTCTCCGATCGCCTCAGGTTCTTTTGGAAATCAACTTAAAGCTGTGTCTTCTAGTTTAGTTTGCAGTCTCTGAAAGTGCGTGAATGAGTGAAGGTTTGCAGCTGGCGACATGATCTTTAACACTGATGTTATCAATGATAATCTGTTTAGCAAAACTGCTGCAGCTTTTGGTTTTGAATCGCTGGCAACACTATTTATTTGGGAGGGCGTGAGCAGCATGAAAGGAGAAAATGTTCAATGAGGGAGAACAGGTTCAGCCGAGCAGAAGTTAGTTACATGTTGATTTAATTTTTTAACAAGTCGGTTCCCCTGCTTGTGGGATTCCAGCACTTCAGTCTGCAGAGTAACAGCGATCTGATTGGCCCCAGCCTTCACCCGCTGCTGAGAGCATGCAGAAACCAAGCGCAGGCAGCGGAAAGAGCGTGCGGTTAAACCACCCACCCTTTCCCTCAACGACTATCTGCCCCACCTGTGACAGAGACTGTGGTTCTCGTATTGGACTGTTCAGCCACCAAAGGACTCATGTTTAGAGTGGAAGCAAGTCTTCCTAGATTCCGAGGGACTGCCTATGATGATGATGATGATCTGATTGGAAACAGCAGTCACTGTACAAACAGTTCCATTGTCGCTTGTTAAAAACGCTAATATTCATGAAGGCCCTCTGATTTTTGTATTTCCTACAGTCCTGCACCACAAACTAGTTCGAATAGCCCCTGATATTATCAGACATTGGCCAGTCGGGCACTGATAAATATCCCCGAATCAATGACAGCTTTTAAAGGTACTCTTGATTAAATTCAGCAGGGCTCCTAGAACCATCAATGGTGCTGTTCTGTTTTCACTGGTCTCTAGTGTGATACTTTTAAGACCGACAGTGGGTGAAGGCAGGCAGCTATACATAATGAGGAGCTCCGGAGCAACGGTTATAATGTAACTCATGGAGACCAGCTGGTTCTTGCCTGTGTTATCTCCGGTCAAGATCTACACGCATATCCATTCTTTAGGAAAGGCTGAGAAAAGGAAACCGTACTGTTGACACCAAGGATGGCAAAACATTAGCAAAGTGGGGATTCCATATAAGGACATGGTAAAGGAACAAAGGGGTGTGAGAACTTTTGAACTTTTGATTTTCTGCACCGACATAAGAACATAAGAAATATGAGCAGGAGTAGGCCATTTGGCCCCTCGAGCCTGCTCCACCATTCAATAAGATCATGGCTGATCTGATCTTGGCCTCAACTCCATTTCCCTGCCCGCTCCCCATGACCCTTGACTCCCTTGTCGTTCAAAAATCTTTCTAGTTCCACCTTAAATATACTTAATGATCCATCTCCACTTTAAATATATTCAATGAGTATATGAATATATAACATGTATGTTTCCCTGCATGCACACGGCCAGATGGCAGAACAAGGCTACTTCAGCAGCACATCCCAAACCCGTGACCTCTACCACCTAGGAGGACAAGGGCAGCAGGTGCATGGGAACACCATCACCTCCACGTTCCCCTCCAAGTCACACACCATCCGGACTTGGAAATACATCACCGTACCTTCATCGTCGCTGGGTCAAAATCCTGGAACTCCCTCCCTAACAGCACGATGGGCAAACCAGGAAGTAAAATGCACAGATTATAATTTACTTTTAATAACCTTTATAGAGCGCGATATAAAGATTGAGGTTACATAGAAGCTGGAATATCATAAACTTTAAAAAAAAGAAGAGAAATATATTTTTATTATTTTTTAAATTAGTAATTTTCAGGGCCAGCAATCAATACGTTGTTAAAACCACAATTACACTTTTTATGGGGCGTTTAACAGCAATATTAGAGTGGAAAAGGGGAAGATTTCGTCAGTTCAAGTGATTTCACTGATTGCCAGCTATGGGGAGTTCCATTTTCTAAATCCTGAAGTTATGGTCAGTTTCAAAAGGGTAATGCCGCCGAACGCTGACAGTTGATTGGCTAGAATAGACTGGCGAATGATACTTAAAGGGTTGACGGTGGATAGGCAATGGCAAACATTTAAAGATAACATGGATGAACTTCAACAATTGTACATCCCTGCCTGGAGTAAAAATAAAATGGGGAAGGTGGCTCAACGTGGCTAACAAGGGAAATTAAGGATAGTGTTAAATCCAAGGAAGAGGCATATAAATTGACCAGAAAAAGCAGGACTGGGAGAAATTTAGAATTCAGCAGAGGAGGTCAAAGGGTTTAATTAGGAGAGGGAAAATAGAGTATGAGTGGAAGCTTGCTGGGAATATAAAAACTGACTGCAAAAGCTTCTGTAGATATGTGAAGAGAAAAAGATTAGTGAAGACAAACGTAGTCCCTTGCAGTCAGATTCAGGTGAATTTATAATGGGGAACAAAGAAATGGCAGACCAGTTGAACAAATACTTTGGTTCTGTCTTCACGAAGGAAGACACAAATAACCTTCCGGAAATACTAGGGGACCGAGAGTCTAATGAGAAGGAGGAACTGAAGGAAATCCTTATTAGTCGGGAAATTGTGTTAGGGAAATTGATGGGATTGAAGGCCGATAAATCTCCAGGGCCTGAGAGTCTGCATCCCAGAGTACTTAAGGAAGTGGCCCTAGAAATAGTGGGTGCATTGGTGATCATTTTCCAACAGACTATCGACTCTGGATCAGTTCCTATGGACTGTAGGGCAGCTAATGTAACACCACTTTTTAAAAAAGGAGGGAGAGAGAAAACGGGTAATTAGAGACCAGTTAGCCTGACATCAGTAGTGGGGAAAATGTTGGAATCAATTATTAAAGATGAAATAGCAACGCATTTGAAAAGCAGTGACAGGATCGGTCCAAGTCAGCATAGATTTATGAAGGGGAAATCATGCTTGACAAATCTTCTAGAATTTTTTGAGGATGTAACTGGTAGAATGGACAAGGGAGAACCAGTGGATGTGGTGTATTTGGACTTTCAAAAGGCTTTTGACAAGGTCCCACAAAAGAGATTGGTGTGCAAAATTAAAGCGCATGGTATTGGGAGTAATGTACTGACGTGGATAGAAAATAGGTTGGCAGACAGGAAGCAGAGAGTCGGGATAAACGGGTCCTTTTCAGAATGCAGGCAGTGACTAGTGGGGTGCCGCAGGGCTCAGTGCTGGGAATCCCAGCTATTTACAGTATACATCAATGATCTGGATGAAGGAATTGAGTGTAATATCTCCAAGTTCGCAGATGACACTAAGCTGGATGGCGCTGTCAGCTGTAAGGAGGATGCTAAGAGGCTGCAGGGTGACTTGGACAGGTTAGGTGAGTGGGTAAATGCATGGCAGATGCAGTATAATGTGGATAAATGTGAGGTTATCCACTTTGGGGGCAAAAACACAAAGGCAGAGTATTATCTGAATAGTGGCAGATTAGGAAAAGGGGAGGTGCAACGAGACCTGGGTGTCATGGTACATCAGTCATTGAAAGTTTGTATGCAGGTACAGCAGACGGGGAGGAAGGCAAATGGTATGTTGGCCTTCATAGCTAAGGGATTTGAGTATAGGAGCAGGGAGGTCCTACTGCAGTTATACAGGGCCTTGGTGAGGCCTCATCTGCACTATTGTGTTCGGTTTTGGTCTCCTAATCTGAGGAAGGACGTTCTTGATATTGAGAGAATGCAGCGAAGGTTCACCAGACTGATTCCCGGGATGGCAGGACTGACATATGAGGAGAGACTGGATCAACTGGGCCTATATTCAATGGAGTGTAGAAGGATGAGAGGGGATCTCATATAAACATATAAAATTCTGACGGGATTGGACAGGTTAGATGCAGGAAGAATGTTCCCGATATTGGGGAAGTCCAGAACCAGGGCACAAGGTCTATGGATAAGGGGTAAGCCATTTAGGACTGAGATGAGGAGAAACTTCTTCACTCAGAGAGTTATTAACCTGTGGCATTCTCTATCGCAGAGAGTTGTTGATGCCAGTTCGTTGGATATAGTCAAGAGGGAGTTAGATATGGCCCTTACGGCTAAAGGGATCAAGGGGTATGGAGAGAAAGCAGGAAAGGGGTACAGAGGTGAATGATCAGCCATGATTTTATTGAATGGTGGTGCAGGCTCGAAGGGCCGAATGGCCTACTCCTGCACCTATTTTTTTATGTTTTTATGTTTCTATGTTTTGCTGTCATTATTCTGGCCTATTCTTAAAGCTTGAATTGAGATTAATTGAAAACGATATGAGATGAGAGTGAGAAGGGGGGCTGAAGTGGTGAGCCGCAGGTAACTTGGGCTCACACTTGGATGTGTTTGCCAAAGTGATCACCTAATATGTGTTTGATTTCCCTATTGTAGAGGAGATTGCATTCTGTGATTAGAGGATGTGCATGTAATATTTTTCACAGGGAAGGAGTGTTTGGGAACCTGGCCAGTAGTGTTGGAGGAGATCAACAAGCAGGCGTTTCATCTTTGTGTTTGGACGTGCAGACACCTGGAGAAGGACAGCTGGAAGTAGGGTTGCTGGAAGAGTGAATGAGGGTGTCACAGAGGAAACAGCAATTTTGAGACCTATCTTCAGAATTGAAACATAATTGAAACAGGCACACTGGCAATCATGATTGGGCCAAATTCTTGCTTTCGCCTCGTGTTTATACACATACTTCAGGTCGGGGTGGCCCATGATGGTGTAGGGCCCGCTGCTTCAGCTCTCTTTACAGCTAAGGATACAGGGCCCAGGAGAGCCAAGGGCCCAATGGCAGCACGGGCCAGCCCACACTGTGATATATGTGCGTACTAGGTCTGTGCAGCAGAGCAGGTCTCCAGTCGTCCTAGTTAACCCTTGCCACTGGAACAAGACCTAGCTCTGTCAAGCCCGTGTGGTGGCTGATGTGCAACGGTCACCACATATTAAAAAATCCATGCACAGGCATCTTCCACCCCTTCAATTGGAGTTCAGGACTGGAATATGGGTCCTTCATTGAAACACCTGTGAACTCATGTGGAAGCAAGTCATCCTCGTTCGAGGGACCGCCTATGATGATGATGATGGGAGTACCTTCACCACAAGGACTGCAGCGGTTCAAGACGGTGGCTCATCACCGCCTTCTCAAGGGAAATTAGTGATGGGCAATAAATACTGGCCTTGCCAATGACGCCCACATCCCAGGAACAAATTTTAAAAAATGAGAATCACTGGTTTCAATAAAAGAAAAGGCAGGAAGATTAGGACAGGTTAGGGATAATGGCAATTATTCATAATAACTGATCTCAAAGTCGATTATGTATCGCAGGTGTCTACTTTAATCAGATTCAAAAAGGGATTAAATGATATAAACAATCGGATCCCACATTTTGTATTAGACAAACAAATGAGAATCTGGAAGTCAGATGGGAATATGGTTTGAAGTGAGGTGAGATGATTTGAATTGGTGTGCTATTCCAGGAAGCATTGCAAGCAAAGTGAGGTTGTTTTGTGACTGGAAGGATATACAGGTACAAAGTCCCGAATCCAGAATTCCGAAATTGTCCGAAAACCGGCCATTTTTGAGGCGCCCAAGTTGGCGACATCGGGCAGCGAGGGACAAGGAAACCGATAAACTAAACGCAGCAACGAGAGGCCCCGGGTGGCGAGAATCGTCAGGAATCGGCAGGCGGCGAGGAGCGGAGGAGCGGAGGATTGGCGGGCGATAAAGAGCAGCAATAGCGAGGTCCGAAATCCGGTAAAACTTAAATAACAGCACGGATTCGGACCTGAGGTTGCTGGATTTTAGACTGTTGATTTTCTTGTCCGAAATCTGGCAAAAACCCAAAAACTGGCATGGACTCAATCCCGAGGTTCCCGGATTTCAGTCGTTGTACCTGTACTTGCCACAGAGGGAGTGCCACAAAGATTCAGCAGACTGATTCCTGGGATGGGAGGATTGTCCTATGAGGACATGTTGAGTAGACTCCTATATTCTCTCGAGTTTAGAAGAATAAGAGGTGATCTCATTGAAACATACAAAATCCTTACAGGGCTAGACAGAGTAGATGCAGGGAGGATGTTTCCCCTGGCTGGGGAGTCCAGAACCAGGGGTCACTGTCTCAGAATAAGGGGTCGGTCATTTAGGACTGAGATGAGGAGAAATTTCTTCACTCAGAGGGTGGTGAATCTTTGGAATTCTCTGCCCCAGGTGACCGTGGAAGCTCAGTCTTTGATTATATTCAAGACAGAGATCAATAGATTTTTGGATATTAAGGGGATCAAGGGATATGGGGATAGTGCAGGAAAGTGGAGTTGAGGTCGAAAATCAGCCATGATCTCATTGAATGGCGGAGCAGATTCGAGGGGCTGAATGGCCTACTCCTGCTCCTATTTCTTATGTTCTTATGTTATGTGCTTATGACTGATTCATGTGATAGTGGAAATGCCACTGCTACATGCAGATGATAAACTGATGGAAGTATTTAAAGTGGAATCAATATGCTTGTTGGAGGATGACATACACAAGGAATTTGTGAACTACTGAATTCGAAAAGGAGGTTGTTTATTCGGCGAGAAGAAGGTTTTTTTTTTGTTCATGAGATGTGGGCGTCGCTGGCAAGGCCAGCATTTATTGCCCATCCCTAATTGCCCTTGAGAAGGTGGTGGTGAGCTGCCTTCTTGAATACAACTGAGTGGCTTGCTAGGCCACTTCAGAGGGCAATTAAGAATCAGCCAAATTGCTGTGTGTCTGGAGTCACATATGTGCCAGACCATGTAAGGACAGCAGATAAGAACATAAGGACATATGAAATAGGAGCAGGAGTAGGCCATTTGGCCCCTCGAGTCTGCTCCGCCATTCAATATGATCATGGCTGATCTGATCTTGGCCTCAACTACAAGGGGCGATAACATTTGAAAAGTAGCAAAAGCATCGGCAGGTGAACAAGATTTGCTGCTCCTGGGAACTTGCTGCTCCAAGAGGGAAGTGGAGTGCTAAATCAATCGCAACCACTTCCCTTAGAGCACTAAAGTGTGTGAGATGGGCAGAAGCGGCTGAGCGCTGAACAATGTTCAGCATAATGCTGCTGTCTTTGGAGACTCCTTCCCTCGCTTGAAGGGAAGGGCCAATGATGGGTTCAATTAATCTTGATGCTGTCTCTGTGGGTCCGCGGGACCTGTGCTACGTGCATAAGAGCCTCAAGCTCTCTAAGGGAGGTATGGTAGCATAGTGGTTATGACACTGGATTAGTAATTTAGAGGCCTGGACTAAAAATCCAGAAGTGTGAGTTCAAAGCAGCAGCTGGGGGATTTAAATTCAGTTAATTAAATAAATCTGGCATTTTTTTAAAAAGCTAGCATCAGTAATGGTGACCAAGAAATTGTCGTAAAAACCCAACTGGTTCACTAATGTCGTTAGCGTAGAAAACTGTTATGTATGTTAACTGGGTTTTAGCTGCCACCGGAGGGCACGACTGTCGGAGTCCCAGTGGTCACTGCAGACATGTGCAAGCCGTGTATATAATGTTGGCAGCCATGTTGAATCCTCACTTTGAGAATAAATAAACTGGAGTAAGGTCATGCCTGAACTAGTTCACCGTACTTAGCCTCCTGGAGTTATTCGATATTTAACAATTGGTGACGAGTTAAAAATACGAACTTTCACGCAACCACGTCTGTTGGAATTTTGGAGAGATTCGTGGAAGGGGAAGACTGGGAGGATTTCACTGATCACCTTGACCAGTACTTCATAGCCAACGGATTGGAAGGAACCGACAACGCAATTAAGCGCAGGGCGGTTCTCCTCACCGTTTGTGGGTCAAAAATTTATGGCCTTATCAAGAATCTACTCTCACCGACTCGACCAATGGATAAGACTTACGATGAATTGTGCACACTGGTTCAGAACCACTTTAAACCGAAGGAAAGCGTCATCACGGCGAGGTATCGTTTCTATACGCACAATCGCTCTGACGGCCAGGATGTGGTAGAATTTGTCGCCGACCTGAGACGTCTCGCTGGGCCATGCATCTTCGGAGCTGCGTTGGAGGAAATGCTGCGGGACTTTTTCGTACTTGGCATTGGCCACGAGGTCATCCTTCGAAAGCTGCTGGCTGCTGAATCTCTAGACCTGAGCAGGGCCATCACGATCGCCCAGCCATGCATGTCCACGGACGAAAACTCGAAACAGATATCTTCCCAGCATCGAAACTTACCGGCAAGTACTGTGCATAAAATAATATCATTGGCAGGCAGAGCTGCACATGGCAGGGCCTACTCGTCCGCCTTCGTACGACCTGTAACTGCTCAAAATCCACCATTGGGGGTGAATCAAATCTCGCCTTGTTGGCGTTGCGGGGCTGGGCTACCATTGGGCCCATCAATGCCGATTCAAGCAATACGTGTGCAAAGGCTGTGCAACAATGGGGCACCTTCAGCGAATGTGTCCACAACCGAGCAAGCGTGCTGCGACACACCACGTGACTGAGGATGATCAATCCAGCGTGGATCAAGCGGCACAGGCAACTCAACCCGAGGTACAGGATGAAGAAGTGTATGGGGTACACTCTTTTACCAAAAGTCCTCCGATAATGCTGGAAGTTCAATTAAATGGGGTTCCAGTATCCATGGAATTGGACATGGGTGCGAGTCAGTTAATAATGAGCCAGAGGGCTTTCGAAAAGCTGTGGGACACTAAGGCAAAAAGACCCAAACTGAGCCCAATCAATGCGAAGCTGCGTACCTACACCAAAGAGCTCATACCAGTCATTGGCTGCGCGGCAGTAAAGGTATTGTGCAATGGAGCTGTGCATGATTTATCGTGGTGGCAATGGCCCAACGCTGTTCAGCAGGAGTTGGCTTGAGAAAATTAAATGGAACTGTAACGATATTAAAGCCTTATCATCAGAGGATGATGTTTCGTGTGCTCAAGTGCTGAGCAAGTTTCCCTCGTTGTTCGAACCAGGCATCGGCAACTTCACGGGAGCCAAGGTGCAGATCCACCTAGGCCCGGATGCAAGACCCGTCCATCAAAAGGCTCGGGCGGTTCCGTACATTGATGAGGGAGAAGGTCAAGATCAAACTGGACAGACTTCAATGGGAAGGAATCATATCAGCAGTCAAGTACAGCGAATGGACCAGTCCAGTTGTCCTGGTGTTGAAAAGTGATGGCACGGTCAGGATCTGTGGCGACTACAAGGTAACAATCAACCGAGTCTCGATACAGGATCAGTACCTGTTACCCAAGGCTGACGACCTTTTTCCAATGATAGCAGGGGGGGGAAATTGTTCACCAGCTTGGACCTGTCCTCCGCTTACATGACACAGGAGTTGGTCGAATCCTCGAAAAAACTGACGTGCATCAACATGCACAAAGGACTGTTTATATACCACAGATACCCTTTCGGAATTCGCTCGGCGGCAGCCATATTTCAGAGAAACACGGAGAGTTTGCTGAAGTCCGTCCCAAGAACTGTCGTGTTCCAAGATGACATCCTGATCACCGGTCACGATGCCACCGAACACCTGCACAACCTGGAAGAGGATCTATGTCATCTGGACAGAGTGGGACTCAGGCTAAAACGCTCTCAAGTGCATTTTCATGGCACCAGAAGTCGAATTCCTGGGGAGAAAGATTGCAGCAGACAGCATCAGGCCTATGGACTCGAAGACAGGGACCATCAAGAATGCATCCAGACCCCAGAGTGTGACAGAGCTGAGTTCTTTCCTGGGTCATCTCAACTATTTCGGTAACTTTCTACCTAGTTTGAGCACATTGCTAGAGCCGTTACACATGTTGCTGAGAAAGGGTAATGACCGGGTTTGGGACAAATCTCAAGACAGAGCCTTTGAGAAGGCCAGGAACCTGCTATGTTCCAATAAATTACTGGTACACTATGACCAGTGTAAGCGGTTAGTGCTGACCTGCGACGCCTCATCATATGGGGTTGGTTGTGTGCTCCAGCAAGCCAATGTATCAGGCAAACTCCAACCAGTTGCATACGCATCCAGAAGTCTGTCTAAGACTGAAAGAGCCTATAGTATGGTAGAGAAAGAGGCTTTAGCATGCGTATATGGGGTTAGGAAAATGCATCAATACCTGTTTGGGCTTCGATTTGAGCTTGAAACAGACCACACGCTGCTCATTTCATTGTTTTCTGAGAGCAAAAGTATAAACACCAATGCCTCGTCCCACATCCAAAGATGGGCACTGACATTATCCGCTTATGATTATGTCATCCGCCACAGACCAGGCACTGAAAACTGTGCTGATGCGCTTAGCCGGCTACCATTGCTCACAACCGGGGTGAAAATGCCGCAGCCCGCAGACTTGCTGCTGGTCATGGATGCCTTCGAGAGCAAGGGGTCACCCGTCACGGCTTGCCAAATTAGGACCAGGACCAGTCAGGATCCTGTACTGTCCAGCGTAAAAAGGTGTGTCCGAACTGGAAATTGGTCTGCCATTCCTAGGGAACTGCAGGATGAAATTAAGCCTTATAGCCGCCGCAAAGATCAATTGTCTATTCAGTCTGATTGTCTGTTATGGGGTAATCATGTTGTTGTGCCGAAAAAAGGCAGGGAAACTTTTGTGTGAGATTTACACAGTACCCACCATGGCATTGTCATGATGAAGGCCATTGCCAGATCTCATATTTGGTGGCCCGGCATTGACTCGGACTTGGGAGTCATGCTTGCATCAGTGCAACACTTGCATGCAACTGAGTAATGCACCTGTGGAGGCTCTGCTGAGTCTGTGGTCATGGCCATCCAAACCGTCAAGGATCCTCATAGACCTTGCCGGCCCCTTTCTCTGCAAAATGTTTTTAGTGGTAGTGGACGCTTAATCCAAATGGATTGAATGCGTAATCATGTCATCCAGCACGTCCACTGCCACTATTGAAAGCCTCCGGGCTATGTTCGCCACCCATGGCCTGCCCGACATCCTTGTCAGCAACAACGGATCGTGTTTCGCCAGTTCGGAGTTCCACAAGTTTATGATCCATAAAGGCATCAAGCGTGTCAGGTCTTCCCCTTTCAAACCCGCGTCTAACGGTCAAGCGGAGCGGGCTGTTCACACCATTAAGCAGAGCCTAAAACGCATGACTCACGGCTCCCTACAAACCCGCTTGTCCCACATTCTGCTCAGTCACCGGGGTCCCTCCTGTCGAGCTGTTAATGAAGAGAGGCCTCAAAACCAGGCTCTCCCTTGTACACCCGGATCTCAATGATCATGTCGAAACCAGAAGGCAACAGCAGCAATGGTACCACGATTGCGCGGCCGAATCACGTGACATTACTGTTCAGGGCCCTGTGTTTGTCCTGAATTATGGTCATGGTCCAAAGTGGGTTGCTGGCACGGTTTTGGCCAAGGAGGGGAATAGGGTGTTTGTAGTCAAACTGTTAAATGGCCAAACGTGCAAGAGGCACATCGACCAAACCAAACTGCGATTCACAGACAACCCAGAACAAATTGAAGATGACATCATCATCGACCAACCAAAACACATCCAACCATCAGTTAACCCTTGTGTCATTCACAAAGACGAACCTACCATCCCTGACAGTCCTGTCAGACCGACTGCTCCACAATGCAGCAATGGTCCGACTAACTCACCCAAACTTGGGTTCGAACTGAGAAGATCAACCAGGGACTGGAAGGCCCCGGACCGTCTCAACTTGTAAATACAACCTGTACCAAGGACTTTGGGGGAATGATGTTATGTATGTTAACTGGGCTTTACCTGCCACCGGAGGGCACAACTGTCGGAGTCCCAGTGGTCACTGGCAGACACATGCAAGCTGCGTATACAATGTTGGCAGCCATGTTGAATCCTCACTTTGAGAATAAATAAACTGGAGTAAGGTCATGCCTGAACTAGCTCACCGTACTTAGCCTCATGGTGTTATTCGATACTTAACAGAAATCTGCCGTTATTACCCAGTCTGGCCTATATTTGACTCCAGAACCACAGCAATGTGGTTGACCTTAATTGCCATGTGAAATGGCCCAGAAAGCCAAAGTCAACACTGTGGGAGCACTTTCACCACAAGGATTGCAGTGGCTCACCACCTTCTCATGGGCAATTAGGGACGGGCAATAAATATCGGCTTTGCAAGCGACGCCCACATCCCGTGAACGAATAACATTTTTTTAAATAAGACAGTGGAGGGCTGAGGAATTGCGGGGTCAAAAGCAATCAGAAGGCACCAGAATGGGCAGAATAATAAAGTTTTCCCTACCTGACCACGACTGCATTTAAATATCGCTCCCAAAGAGGCCAGCCGAAGTGACAATGCTTCCTGCAGCTACCGTTGTCGATGCTTGGCAATGCTGCAGGGGGCATCCGGGGCACTAACAGCGCGCTGCTTATCGGATGACATCATGATATACGGGGCGCAAGAGAGCGAGGTGCTAAGTGTCAGCGCCCGCGCAAAACCATCAAGGAAGTTCGGGGGCATCGGTGAATTCGCCGGCAACGGTCGGTACCCCTTAGTGCCCCGTTACCGCCCCGAGAGGCGCAAAGCAGGCGAATTTCTCGGCATAGAATCTTACAGCACAGAATGCTGCCTGATTGAAAGAACTATCTACTTACTCCCATTATTTAGAGGCATTGTATAACTGCAAATCTGCCTGATAATTACCTCAGTGCAATGACTGGTAAACCCAGGTTATTTGAAATTGTATAACAGGGAATATACAACACAGAAACAGGCCATTCACCCCAACTAGCCTGTACTGATGTTTATACTTCACACAAGTCTCCTCCCATTTTATCCACCTCATCTCAGCCTTTCATAAGAACATGAGAATCATCATCATCACAGGCAGTCCCTCGGAATCAAGGAAGACTTGCTTCCACTCTTAATGAGTCCTTAGAAACATAGACATGGAAACGTAGAAAATAGGTGCAGAAGTAGGCCAGTCAGCCCTTCGAGCCTGCACCACCATTCAATATGATCATGGCTGATCATGCAACTTCAGTACCCCTTTCCTGCTTTCTCTCCATACCCCTTGATCCTTTTAGCCGTAAGGGCCTCATCTAACTCCCTTTTGAATATATCTAACGAACTGGCCTCAACAACTTTCTGTGGAAGAGAATTCCACAGGTTCACAATTCTCTGAGTGAAGAAGTTTCTCCTCATCTCGGTCCTAAATGGCTTACCCCTTATACTTAGACTGTGACCCCTGATTCTAGACTTCCCCAACATCGGGAAAATTCTTCCTGCATCTAACCTGTCCAATCCCGTCAGAATTTTATATGTCTCTATGAGATCCCCTCTCATTCTTCTAAATTCCATTGAATATAAGCCTAGTCGATCCAGGCTGAACAGTCCAATTCGAGAACCACTGTCCCTGTCACAGGTGGGACAGATAGTCATTGAGGGAAGGGGTGGGTGGGACAGATTTGCCGCACGCTCTTTCCGCTGCCTGTGCTTGATTTCTGCATGCTCTCGGCGACGATACTCGAGGAGCTCAGTGCTCTCCCGGATGCCCTTCCTCCACTTAGGGCGATCTTTGGCCAGGGACTCCCAGGTGTCAGTGGGGATGTTGCACTTTATCAGGGAGGCTTTCAGGGTGTCCTTGTAACGTTTCCTCTGCCCACCTTTGGCTCGTTTGCCATGAAGGAGTTCCGAGTAGAGGCATAAGAAATAGGAGCAGGAGTAGGCCATTTGGCCCCTCGAGCTTGCTCTGCCATTCAATAAGATCATGACTGATCTGACCTTGGCCTCAACTCCACTTTCCCGCCCGGTCCCCATAATTCTTGACTCCCTTATCATTCAAAAATCTGTCTATCTCCACCTTAAATATATTCAATGATCCAGCCTCCATAGCTCTCTGGGTAGAGAATTCCAAAGATTCACAACTCTGAGAGAAGAAATTCCTCCTCATTTCTGTTTTAAATGTGCGACCCCTTATTCTAAAACTATGCTCCCTAGTTCTAGATTCTCCCATGAGGGGAAACATCCTCTCTGCTTCTACCCTTTCAAGCCTCCTCATTATCTTATATGTTTCAATAAGATCATCAATCATTCTTCTAAACTCCCTGTTTAGCAGGCCCAACCTGCTCAACCTTTCTTCATATGGCAACGCCTTCATCTCCAGAATCAAATTCATGAACCTTCTCGGAACAGTCTCCAATGCAAGTATATCTTTCCTTAAATAAGGAGACCAAAACTGTATGCAGTACTCCAGGTGTGGTCTCACCAACGCTGTTGGAGCAGGACTTCCCTATTTTTATATTCCATCCCCCTTGCAATAAAGGCCATCATTCCATTTGCCTTCCTGATCACTTGCTGTACCTGCATACTAACGTTTTGCATTTCATGTACAAGAACCCCCAGATCCCTTACCTTTCTATTCCATTTTTGCTCGTCTAGTTTACTTTTGATAGTATCTGAACTATTTGTCGCAACCATTTCCTGTGGTTGTAAGTTGCACATTCTAGCCACTCTTTGGGTAAAGAAATTTCTCCTTATTTCCATACTGAAAGAAAAGAAAGAAAGACTTGAATTTACATAGCGCCTTTCACGACCACCAGATGTCTCTAAGTAATTTATGGCCAATGAAGTACACTTTGAAGTCACTGTTGTAATGTAGGAAACACGGCAGCTAATTTGCGCACAAGCAAGCTCCCACAAACAGCAATGTGATATGTTGATTGTGTTGTGTTGATTGAGGGATAAACATTGGCCAGGACACCGGGGATAACTTCCCTGCTCTTCTTCGTAATAGTGTCATGGAATCTTCTCCATGCACTTGAGAGAGCAGACGGTACCTCGCTTTAACGTCTCATCTGAAAGACAGTACCTCCGACATTGCAGCGCTCCCTCAGCACCGCACTGGAGTGTCAGCCTAGAGTTTTGGGACTGCACTTATTAATAATTATCTTGCATTTACAGCCCCTAGTTTTGGATTCTCCCACAAGTGGAAACAGACTTTCCACATCTACCTTGTCCAACCTAGTCATAATTTAAAAGTGCTTCTACACGCCTCCTCGAAGTCTTTTTTCCAACTGAGAGTTGTAATCGCTCAGTTCTGGTACCAACCTTATAAATCTCTTTTGCATTTTCTCTGGTGCTTCTATATCCTTTTTATAATATGGAGACCAGAACTGTGCAACCTGACCAGGGTCCTATACAAGGTTAACATAACTTCACTACTTTTGAATTCTATACCCCTAGAAATAAATCCTAGTGCATTGTTAGCATTTTTAATTGCTTTTCTGACCTGCGATGTTGCTTTTAATGATTTGTTCACCTATATCCCGAGATTCCTAATAGTAGCTACACTGTTGAATGGAGTATAAATCAAGAAATAATGGAGGCTTGTAAAAAAAAAGGAATGGCAATAATCATGGGCGATTTTAACCTTCATATTGATTGGGCAAAGCAAATTGGCCAGTGTAGCCTTGAGGAAGAGTTCACAAAGTGTGTCCAGGATAGTTTCCTTGAAAAGTATGTTGCAGAACTGTAATGTATGTATACCTGGGTTTACCTGCCATCAGGAGGAGCGACCGTCAGATCTCATTGGGCCACAGATACACACGTGCAGGCCTTGTATATAAAGAAAGTCTCCATGTTTAATCCTCACTTTGAAAGCTAATAAAGTAGAGTCAGGTCGCACCTGATTGAGTTCACAGTACTAAGCCTATTGAGTAATTGCATACGCAACATTTGGCGACAAGGCACAGTACGAACTTTCACACACAAAAAAAAATGAGCACCGTTGGAATCCTGGAGCGATTCATGGAGGGAGAAGACTGGAGGATTTTACAGATCGCCTCGACCAGTACTTCGTGGCCAACAAGATGGATGAAGACGCTGATGCAGTTAGGCGCAGGGCGGTTTTCCTCACGGTTTGTGGTCCAAAAATCTATGGCCTCATAAAGAATGTGCTCTCATAGAAACATAGAAACATAGAAAATAGGTGCAGGAGTAGGCCATTCGGCCCTTCTAGCCTGCACCGCCATTCAATGAGTTCATGGCTGAACATGCAACTTCAGTACCCCATTCCTGCTTTCTCGCCATACCCCTTGATCCCCCTAATAGTAAGGATTACATCTAACTCCTTTTTGAATATATTTAGTGAATTGGACTCAACAACTTTCTGTGGTAGAGAATTCCACAGGTTTATCACTCTCTGGGTGAAGAAATTTCTCCTCCTCTCGGTCCTAAATGGCTTACCCCTTATCCTTAGACTGTGACCCCTGATTCTGGATTGCCCCAACATTGGGAACATTCTTCCTGCATCTAACCTGTCTAAACCCATCAGAATTTTAAAAGTTTCTATGAGATCCCCTCTCATTCTTCTGAACTCCAGTGAATACAAGCCCAGTTGATCCAGTCTTTCTTGATATGTCAGTCCCGCCATCCCGGGAATCAGTCTGGTGAACCTTCGCTGCACTCCCTCAATAGCAAGAATGTCTTTCTCAAGTTAGGAGACCAAAACTGTACACAATACTCCAGGTGTGGCCTCACCAAGGCCTTGTACAACTGTAGTAACACCTCCCTGCCCCTGTAGTCAAATCCCCTCGCTATGAAGGCCAGCATGCCATTTGCTTTCTTAACCGCCTGCTGTACCTGCATGCCAACCTTCAATGACTGATGTGCCATGACACCCAGGTCTCGTTGCACCTCCCCTTTTCCTAATCTGTCACCATTCAGATAATAGTCTGTCTCTCTTTTTTTACCACCAAAGTGGATAACCTCACATTTATCCACATTATACTTCATCTGCCATGCATTTGCCCACTCACCTAACCTATCCAAGTCACTCTGCAGCCTCATAGCATCCTCCTCGCAGCTCACACTGCCACCCAACTTAGTGTCATCCGCAAATTTGGAGATACTACATTTAATCCCCTCGTCTAAATCATTGATGTACAATGTAAACAGCTGGGGCCCCAGCACAGAACCTTGCGGTACCCCACTAGTCACTGCCTGCCATTCTGAAAAGTACCCATTTACTCCTACTCTTTGCTTCCTGTCTGCCAACCAGTTCTCAATCCACGTCAGCACACTACCCCCAATCCCATGTGCTTTAACTTTGCACATTAATCTCTTGTGTGGGACCTTGTCGAAAGCCTTCTGAAAGTCCAAATATACCACATCAACTGGTTCTCCCTTGTCCACTCTACTGGAAACATCCTCACCTGCACGTCCAACGGAAAAGACCTATGAGGAATTGTGTGCTCTGATTCGGGACCATCTCAAACCTAAAGAAGGCATCATTATCTCGAGATATCACTTTTACAAGCATGTTCGTTCCGAGAGCCAGGATGTGGAGGAATTTGTTGCCGACCTGAGACGTCTCGCTGGGCCGTGTGAGTTTGGAACTGCATTGGAAGACATGCTGCGCGACGTCTTTGTAATAGGCATAAACCACGAGGTGATCCTGCTGAAGCTGCTGGCTGCAGAGACGTTGGATCTGAGCAGGGCCATCACAATCGCCCAGGCTTGCCTGACCATGGTCAATAGTACAAAGCAGATATCCTCGCAGAGTCAGAACTCCAAGGCAAGTTCTGTGCACCAGATTGTGTCGTCGGTTGGCAGAGCTGCACCTGGCAGGGCCTACCCGACTGTGTTTACGAAACCTGTAGCTGCTCGAAGTCCGCCATTGGACACGAATCCGATTTCACCCTGTAGGCATTGTGGGGGCAATTATCGGCCTCATCAGTGCCGTATCAGACAGTATATTTGTAGAGGCTGTGCAAAAATGGGGCACCTTCAGCGGATGTGTCCGCAGCTCAGCAAACGTGCTGCGATACACCACCTGGATGATGATGACCGATCCGGAGCGGATCCGGCAATGCAACCCGAGATATCCGAGGAGGAAGTCTATAGTGTACATTTGTTCCTGACAAAGAGCCAACCGATAATAATTAGACACAGGTGTGAGTCAGTCAATTATGAGCCAGAGGACTTTCGAAAAGCTGTGGGACACCAAGGCCATGAAACCCAAGCTGAGTCCAGTGAACGCAAAATTGCATACCTACACCAAAGAGCTCCTACCAGTGATTGGCAGTGCAGCAGTCAAAGTGTCGTACACTGGGACGATTCATGATCTAGTGCTGTGAATCGTTCCAGGCAATGGTTGGAAGGAGTTGGAGTTGGCTCGAAAAAATAAAGTGGAACTGGAATGATTCGGTGGATGACGCTTCGTGTGCTCAACTGCTGAGCAAGTTTCCCTCGGTGTTTGAACCGGGCATCAGCAACTTCACGGGAGCCAAGATGCAGATCCACCTGGACTCGGATGCAAAACCCATCCATCACAAAGCGGTCCCGTACATGATGAGGGAGAAGGTCGAAATCGAACTGGACTGACTCCAACATGAAGGGGTCATTTTACCAGTCAAATTTAATGAATGGGCTAGTCCTATTGTTCCTGTACTGAAGAGTGATGGCACTGACATTATTTGTGAAGACTACAAGGTTACGGTCAACCGAGTTTTGAAACAGGATCAGTATCCCTTACCATAGGCTGATGACCTGTTTGCAACGCTAGCCAGGGGCAAGTCATTTACCAAATTGAATCTGACGTCAGCCTATATGACACAGGAGCTTGTCGAATCGTCGAAGAAACTTACCTGCATCAATACGCATAAAGGGCTGTTCATTTACAACAGGTGTCCTTTCGGAATTCGCTCGACTGCAGCCATATTTCAGAGAAACCTAGAGAGTTTACTGAAGTCCATCCCTAGAACCGTGGTGTTCCAAGACGACATTCTGGTCACAGGTCATGACACTGCCGAACACCTGCACAACCTGGAAGAGGTTCTACGTCGTCTGGACAAAGTGGGGCTCAGGCTGAAACGTTCAAAGTGCGTCTTTATGGCACTGGAAGTTGAATTCCTGTGAAGGAAGATTGCTGCAGACAGCATCAGGTCTACGGACTCGAAAACAGAGGCCATCAAAAATGTACCCAGACCCCAGAATGTGACGGAGCTGCGTTCGTTCCTTGGTCTTCTCAACTACTTCAGTAATTTCTTACCTAAATTGAGCACATTATTAGAGCCACTGCACATGCTGCTCAGAAAAGGCAACAATTGGGTTTGGGGTGTATCTCAAGACAGGGCCTTCGAGAAGGTTAGAAATCTGCTTTGTTCCAACAAATTGCTGGTATATTATGACCCTTGCAAGCGTTTACTATTGGCCTGTGAAGCTTCATCACATGGGGTTGGTTACGTGTCGAGAAGCATGTCTAAAGCGGCAAGAACCTACGGCATGGTAGAGAAAGAAGCTTTAGCCTGCGTATATGGGGTTAAAAAAGGATGCACCAGTATCTGTTTGGGCGACGTTTCGAGCTTGAAACTGATCACAAGCCACTCATATCTTTGTTTTCAGAGCATAGAGGTATCAATATCAACGTGTCATCCCGCATCCAGAGGTGGGCTCTGACATTATCTGCCTATGATTATGTCATTCGTCATAGACCTAGCACCGAGAATTGTGCCGATGCATTGAGCCGTTTACTGTTGCCCACGCCGGAGGTGGAAACGCCACAGCCCGCAGGCCTACTGTTGGTCACGGATGCCTTTGAGAGTAAAGGGTCGCCTGTCACTGCTCAACAAGTTAGGACCTGGACCAGCCAGGATCCGATCTTATCGGCTGTCAAATGTTGTGAACGTAGTGCTGATTGGTCAGCCATTCCCAGGCAAGCATGTGATGAGACCAAACCTTACAACCACTGCAACGATGAACTATCCATTCAATCTGATTGTTATGCCCAAGAAAGGCAGGGAGAGATTTGTACGGGAGTTACACAGCACCCATCCCGGCATTGTGATGATGAAGGTCATTGCCAGGTCTCATGTTTGGTGGCCTTGCATTGATTCTGATTTGGAGTCATGTGTGCATCAGTGCACTACTTGCATGCAGTTAAGCAATGCACCAGTGGAATCTCTGCTAAGTCCAAACCATGGTCGAGATCCTGGGCAAAATGTTTTTGGTGGTGGTGGATGCGTATTCCAAATGGATAGAATGTGTAATCATGTCATCCAGAACATCCACAGCCACCATTGAGAGCCTTCGTGCTATGTTTGTCACTCATGGTCTGCTTGACATCGTTGTGAGCGACAACTCATCGTGCTTCACAACTTTGGAGTTTCAAGAGTTTATGAGACTCAATGGTATCAAGCACGTAAGGTCAGCACCATTCAAACCTGCATCCAATGGTCCAAACCATCAAGCACAGCCTGAAACGCGTAACTCACGATTTTTTGCAGACTCGCTTGTCACACATACTGCTTTGTTACAGGACGAGAGCCCACACTCTTACCAGGGTCCCCCCTCTGCTGAACTATTGATGAAGAGAGGTCTCAAGACCAGGCTCTCGCTTGTCCACCCTGATCACGTCGAAGACAGCAGTGGTATCATGATCGCACTGCCGTGTCACGCAACATCTCTATTAATGATTCTGTGTAAGTGCTAAATTATGGTCAAGGCCCCAAGTGGGTCACTGGCATTGTTATGGCCAAGGAGGGTAACAAGGTGCTTATTGTCAGGCTCACTAATGGGCAAACACGCAGGAGGCACAATGATCAGATGAAATTGCGAAACACAGACGAACCGGAACAGCTTGAAGAAGACACCATCAATGACCAACCAATTCATTTTCAGCCATCAGAAGACCCTGCTGTTGTCAATGAATCTGGAACTTCAATCCCCGACATGTACACTGCCACTCCCATTAGATTGGCTATCCAGCCTCAAGTCGTGAATGACTCGGAGAGCTCACTCAGATCTGGAATTGAACTGAGACGATCAAATAGGGAGCGGAAAGCCACGGACCATCTCAATTTGTAAATAGGATTGATACCAAGATCTTGGGGGGATTTATGTAATTTATATATTCCTGGGTTTACCTGCCACCAGGGGGAATGGCCGTCGGAGGTCATTGGGCCACATGAGTGCAGGCCTTGTATATAAAGAAAGCTTCCCAGTTTAATTCTCACTTTGAGAGCTATTAAAGTAGTCAGGTCGCACCTGATTGAGTTCACAGTAATAAGCCTATTGAGTTATTGCATACGCTGTTATGTATGTAAGCCTGTACATACTATGTCTAACCACCAGAGGCTTATCCCCTGAAATCCCAAGAGATCCCACAAACCCTTGGGAGCACCTGTATATAAGGAGGCCTCACAGGCTGGAGAGGCACTCTGAGATCTGTAATGAAGGACTGCGGTCACACCTTACTTTGAGCTTGCAGTATCTAGTCTGACTGTTTATTCAAGACATAACAATTGGCGATGAGATACAGATGACGAACCCCACCATAGCAATGCAGAGAACTGTGGGCATCCTGGAGAAATTTTCAGAGGGAGATGATTGGGAAACTTTCATGGAGCGACTTGACCAATACTTCGTGGCCAACGAGCTGGAAGGAGAAGCGAACGCTGACAAACGAAGAACGATCCTCCTCACCGTTTGTGGGGTACCAACGTATGGCCACATGAAAAACCTGCTCGCTCCAGCGAAATCCATGGACAAGTCGTACGATGAGTTGTGCACACTGGTCCGGGAGCATCTAAACCCGAAGGAAAGCGTTCTGATGGCGAGGTATCGGTTCTACACGTACAAGAGGTCTGAAGGCCAGGAAGTGGCGAGCTACGTCGCCGAGCTAAGACACCTTGCAGGACATTGCGAATTTGAAGGACACTTGGAGCACATGCTCAGGGACTTCTTTGTACTTGGCAGTGGCAATGAAGTAATACATCGCAAACTTTTGACTGTAGCGACCCCAACCTTGAGTAAAGCCATAGCGATAGCCCATTCACTTCTCGCCACCAGTGGCAATACCAAACAAATTTCTCAGCACACTAGTGCTGCTGCAAGTACTGTGATCAAAGTAACATTGTTTTCAAATCGAAATGTACATGGCAGGACTTACACGCCCATAGCTGCACGTCCGCAGATGACTGAGTCCGCCATCAAGGGTGGTGAATACAAGGCCATTAACACCTTGTTGGTGCTGCGGGGGCATTCATCTTTTCCATTCATGCCGCTTCAAAGGATACGTTTGCAAGGGCTGTGGAACAATGGGACACCTCCAACGCATGTGCAGGTGAACTGCAAACCCTGCTAATCCTGCAAACCACCATGTTGCAGAGGAGGACAGATCCACAGTGGATCATGACGAACCAGAGCCTCAGACCGAGGAGGCAGAGGTATATGGGGTGCACACATTTACCACAAAATGTCCCCCGATAATGCTGAAGATTGAATTAAATGGACTCCCGGTGTCCATGGTGACTTTTGATAAATTGTGGTGCACCAAGGCTTCAAGGCCAGTCCTGACTCCCATTCGTACTAAACTGAGAATGTACACAAAGGAACTGATTCCCGTAATTGGCAGTGCTACCATAAAGGTCTCCTGCGATGGAGCGGTGCACGATTTACTATTCTGGGTGGTACCGGGCGATGGCCCCATGCTGGTCGGCAGGAGCTGGCTGGGAAAGATATGCTGGAACTGGGACGACATCTGAGCGCTTTCGTCCATTAACAACACCTCATGTGCCCAGGTCCTAAGCAAGTTCCCCTCGCTGTTCGAACCAGGCATCGGGAAATTCCAAGGAGCAAAAGTGCAGATCCATCTGATTCCGGGGGCGCAACCCATCCATCACAAGGCGAGAGCCGTACCATACATGATGAGAGAGAGGGTAGAGATCGAGCTGGACAGGCTGCAATGAGAGGGCATCATTTCGCCGATTGAATTCAATGAGTGGGCCAGTCCAATTGTTCTAGTCCTCAAGGGAGACGGCACCGTCAGAATCTGTGGTGATTACAAATAACTATCAATTGTTTCTCACTGCAGTGTCAATACCCACTACCAAAGGCAGACAACTTATTTGCGATGCTGGCGGGAGGGAAAATGTTCACGAAGCTGGACTTGACCTCGGCCTACATGACGCAGGAACTGGAGGAATCATCAAAAGGCCTCACCTGCATCAACACGCACAAAGGTCTCTTCATTTACAACAGATGCCCATTTGGGATTCGATCAGCCGAGGCGATATTCCAGAGGAACATGGAAAGCTTGCTGAAGTCAGTCCCGCGCACCATGGTCTTCCAGGACGACATCTTGGTTATAGGTCGGGACACCGTCGAGCACCTGCAGAACCTGGAGGAGGTTCTTAGTCGGCTTAATCGTGTGGGGCTCAGGCTAAAACGCTCGAAGTGCATTTTCCTGGCGCCTGAAGTGGAGTTCCTGGGGAGAAGAATCGCAGCGGACGGCATCAGGCCCACCGATTCGAAGACAGAGGCAATCAAGAACGCACCGAGGCCACAGAACGTGACGGAGCTGCGGTCGTTTCTAGGACTCTTGAACTATTTTGGTAACCTCTTACCGGGTCTTAGCACATTGTTAGAACCACTGCGTAAAGGAGTTGAATGGGTATGGGGTAAAAGCCAAAAAAATGTCTTTGAGAAAGCTAGGAAGCTGTTATGTTCAAACAAATTACTTGTGTTGTACGGTCCATGTAAGCGTTTGGTACTAGCCTGTGATGCGTCGTTGTACGGTGTCGGGTGTGTATTGCAACAAGCTAATGAATCTGGGAAATTGCAACTGGTTGCTTATGCATCCAGAAGTCTGTCTAAGGCTGAGAGCGCCTACAGTATGATTGAAAAAGAAGCGTTAGCATTGTTTACGGGGTAAAGAAAATATATCAATATCTGTTCAGGCTCAAATTTGAATTGGAAAACGACCATAAGCCGCTCATATCCCTCTTTCCTGAAAGTAAGCGGATAAATATGAATGCATCGGCCCACATCCAGAGATGGGCGCTTACATTGTCCGCATACAACTACGCCATCAGCCACAGGTCAGGCACAGAAAACTGTGCCGATGCTCTCAGTAGGCTGCCATTACCCATCACCGGGGTGGTGATGGCGCAGCCCGCAGATTTAGTTATGGTAATGGAAGCATTCGTGAGTGAGCAATCACCTGTTACCGCCCGACAGATTAGAACCTGGATGAGCCAGGACCCCTTACTATCCTTAGTAAAAAAAACTGTGTGCTCCACGAGAGTTGGTCTAGTGTCCCGTTAGAGATGCAGGAAGAAATAAAGCCGTACCAGCGGCGCAAAGATGAAATATCTATACAGGCAGACTGTCTCCTATGGGGTAATCGGGTAGTGGTGCCAAAAAAGGGCAGGGACACTTTCATTAGTGATCTCCACAGCACCCACCCAGGCATCGTAATGATGAAAGCGATAGCCAGATCCCACGTGTGGTGACCCGGTATAGATGCAGACTTAGAATACTGCATGCATAAATGTAATACATGTTCCCAGTTAAGCAATGCACCTAGGGAGGTGCCACTAAGTTTATGGTCTTGGCCCTCCAAACTGTGGTCTAGGGTCCATGTCGACTATGCAGGCCCATTTTTGGGAAAAATGTTTTTAGTGGTTGTAGATGCATAGTCCAAATGGATTGAATGTGTGATAATGTCGGCAAGCACGTCCGCTGCCACCATTGAAAGCCCATGGGCCACGTTTTCCACGCACGGCCTGCCTGATGTCCTTATAAGTGTCAATGGGCCCTGCTTTACCAGTGCCGAGTTCAAGAAATTCATGACCCGCAACGGGATCAAACATGTCACATCTGCCCCATTTAAACCAGCATCCAATGGTCAGGCAGATCGAGCAGTCAAACAATCAAGCAGAGCTTGAAAAGCGTAACTGAAGGCTCACTGCAGACTCGCTTATCCCGAGTCCTAGTTACCGCACAAGACCCCACTCGTTTACTGGGGTTCCTCCCGCTGAACTGCTCATGAAAAGGGCATTTAAGACAAGGCTCTCGTTAGTCCACCCTGATCTACACGAACAGGTACAGAGCAGGCGGCTTTAACAGAATACATATCATGATCGCACAAATGTGTCACGCGAAATTGAAATAAATGATCTTGTATTTGTGTTGAACTATGGACAAGGTCCCAAGTGGCTTGCTGGCACTGTTTTGGCCAAAGAGGGGAGCAGGGTGATTGTGGTCAAACTCTCAAATGGACTCAGCTGCAGGAAGCACTTGGACCAAACCAAACTCAGATTTACGGACTATCTAGAACAACCCACAATAGACTCTACCTTTTTCGACCCTCCAACACACACACAAGTGGCAACCGACCCAGTGGTTGACCAAGAAGCAGAACCCATCACCCGCAGCAGCCCAGCAAGACTCACCACCCCCAGCAGCCCAGCAAGGCCAGCTGCGCAACAGCCCAGCAAAGGCCCAACAAACGACTCACTAACACCAGCATTTGCACCGAGACCTATCAACCAAGAAAAGGAAGGCCTCAGATCGACTCACATTGTAAATAGTTGCACTATTGACTTTGGGGGGGAGAGTTGTTATGTATGTAAACCTGTAAATACCATGTCTGACCACCAGAAGGCTTATCCCCTGGAGTCCCAAGGGATCCCACAATCCCTTGGGAGCACCTGTATAAGGCGGCCTCACAGGCTGGAGAGGCACTCTGAGATCAGTAATAAAGGGCTACAGTCAAACCTTACTTTGAGCTTGCAGTATCTGGTCAGACTCTTTATTCAAGACATAACATACGCAACAGGAACCAACCAGGGAGCAGGCTATCTTAGATCTGGTACTGTGTAATGAGACAGGATTAATAAACAATCTCCTAGTAAAGTATCCTCTAGGACTGAGTGACCATAACATGGTTGAATTTCAAATTCAGTTGGAGAGTGAGAAAGTTTGATCTCAAACCAGTGTCCTGTGCTTAAATAAAGAAGACTACAAAAGTATGAAGGCAGAGTTGGCTAAAGTGGACTGGGAAAATAGATTAAATGTGTGGGACGGTTTAAGGAGATATTTCATAACTCACAACAAAAAATAACCCAATGAGAAAAAAAGAGTGTAAGAGAAGGAATAACCATCCATGACTAACTAAGGAAATATGGTATGGTATCAAATTGAAAACAAGGGCATATAATGTGGTCAAGACTAGTGGGGGGCCAGAGGATTGGGAAACTTTTAAAAGCCAGCAAGAACGACTAAAAAAATAATAGAGAGGGAAGATAGATTATGAAAGTAAACGAGCATGAAATATAAAAACAGATAGTAAGAGTTTCTACAGGTATATAAAAAGGAAAAGAGTGGCTAAAGTAAGTATTACTCCCCTACAGGATGAGACTGGGGAATTAATAATGGAGAACAGGGAAATAGCAGAGACTTTGAACAAATATTTTGTATCGGTCTTCATGATAGACGACACTAAAAACATCCCAATAGTGGATAATCAAGGGGCTATAGGGAGGGAGGTACTTAATACAATCACTATCACTAAAGAAGTAGTTCTCAGTAAAATAATGGGACTAAAGGCGGACAAGTCCCCTGGACCTGATGGCTTACATTGTAGGGTCCTAAAAGAAGTGGCTGCAAAGATGGTGGATGCATTGGTTGTAATCTACCAAAATTCCCTGGATTCTGGGGAGGGCCCAGCGGATTGGAAAACCGCAAATGTAATGCCCCTATTTAAAAAAGGAAGCAGACCAGAAAGCAGGAAACTACAGACCAGTTAGCCTAACATCCGTCATTGAGAAAATGCTGGAGTCCATTATTAAGGCAGCAGTAACAGGACATTTGGAAAAGCATAATTCAATCAAGCAGTGTCAGCATGATTTTATGAAAGGGAAATCATGTTTGACAAATTTGCTGGAGTTCTTTGAGGATGTAACGAGTAGGGTGAATAAGGGGGAACCAGTGGATGTGGTGTATTTGGATTTCCAGAAAGCATTCGATAAGGTGCCACATAAAAGGTTACTGCACAAGATAAAAGTTCACGGGGTTCATGGTAATATATTAGCGTGGATAGAGGATTGGCTAACTAATAGCAAACAGAGTCGGGATAAATGGGTTATTTTCCAGTTGGCAAACAGTGACTAGTGGGGTGGTGCAGGGATTGGTGCTGGGGCCTCAATTATTTACAATCTATATTAATGAATTGGATGAAGGGACTGTTAGTGAAAATAAATTCACATAGACTCTGGTAAAGTAAGAGAGACAACTTTATTGCTAACAGAGCTCTGGGAGAAGAGTTGAGATCCCGTGACCTACGAAGCACCTTCTCCCCGAGTGCCTGGTGCCGCGGGGTTATAAGCAGTTTACAGAGGGCGGAATACAATCATTTAAATTCATTTACATACAACCAATCAATCCATATGGCAACGCAATTCATTTACATACAACCAATCATATTGTTGCACAACATTTTAGTCCTAGTGAAACCTGATAGAATGATGCGAGTTTGGGGGTCCTTCCTCCTTATCTTCTTTTGTGGTTAGTTATTCTGTTGCAAAGCTTTCTATGAAACAGTGACCTGCACCTGGCCATGAGTCACTTGTTGCTACAGCAGATAGGCTTCTTGGTACAAAGTTCATTTAGTGAAAAGGCAGATAGTTGGCTTACCCCATCATGCTTTGCTATGTCCGAAAATCCACTCCAACAGGACCAAGTGTAATGTAGCCAAGTGTGCTGATGATACAAAGCTGGGTGGGAAAGCAAATTGTGAGATGGACACAAAAAATCTGCAAAGGGATTTGTGAGTGGCCAAAAATTTAGCAGATGGAGTACAGTGTGGGAAAATGTGAGGTTATCCACTTCGGCAGAAAAAATAGCAAAGCAAATTATAATTTAAATGGAGAAAAATTGCAAAATGCTGCAGTACACTGGGACCTGGGGGTCCTTGAGCATGAAACACAAAAGGTTAGTATGCAGGTACAGCAAGTAATTAGGAAGGCAAATGGAATGTTGACCTTTATTGCAAGGGGGATAGAGTATAAAAGCAGAGAAGTCCTGCTACAACTGTACAGGGTATTGGTGAGGCCACATCTGGAGTACTGCGTACAGTTTTGGTCTCCGTATTTAAGGAATGATATACTTGCATTGAAGGTTGTTCAGAGAAGTTTCACTAGGTTGATTCCGGAGATGAGGGGATTGACCTATGAAGATAGGTTGAGTAGATTAGGCCTATACTCATTGGTCACAGTGCACGTCTTTAGGTAAAGAATGATAATTTTCATAATAATCATGATTACATCTGTCGGTTATGTGTTGTATCAGTCTCTATGACAGTACCCAGCAATGATATCACGCAATGATCTCATGCCATGTCGTTCTGTCACCTTTTACAGAAGAAGCTATCGACGATGAGGTCCGTGCAGAGGCGAACAGGTGGGGGCCACCAGTCCCCAGCAACATCACTGAGATGGAGGAGCGAGTGCTCACACTCGTGGGGAAGCATGCTCGGACAGCCATGGCTGCATCTGCAGACCCTGAAGTGAGTCCATGTGAGTAAAGCTTACACCATTGCGTGATGTAAAGTCAATAGATGCCACACCCACTCATATCCAAACAATGATATATGATAGGTAATTTCCAAAATTATCATAGAAATAATGATGACCGAATGAAAATCATTGCAGCAAATGTGTTGATGGTCATGAAATGTGATGTCTGCGATCATTTTGAGAGCAATAGTGCTTTTCTCGTGCATATGCTGTGTGTAGCGCTGGACTCACCTTGTGACCCGAGCACCCCCTTCTCCTCTAATAACCTCATTTGTGTTTTGCAGCTCAGCCAGCAGCGCGGCCCCAGGCAAGACCATAGAGGCCAGATGGTGGGGGCGCGGGGCCCGACTCTCCGGACGGTTCAACATCTGGTGCTGAGGAGGTCCGATTCTCGCCCGTCAATCCACTGGGTCTGTTCTCCACGGATGAGAGCGAGGACTTCGAGGAACCTGCATCGCCACGTTCCAGAAGCCATTTCACCCCAAGGCCATCTAGTGCTCCTCCGGTCATTCCCACCTCTGCTTTGGAGGTACCGGCATCAAGCACCTCACCACAGGGCACCCCATTTGTCCCCAGGATGGCGCCGACCCTGCGGAGGTCTCATGGATGCAGCAGGTCTGTTCCACGAGCACCACATGAGAGCGGAGAGATGGTTCAGTTGTCCAGGAGGACTGTAGACATTGGTGACCAGCTCCTCAAAGCATTGGGGGGCATATCCCGACAGCTGGCCACCATGACGAGTACATTCCACAGAATGCGGAGGCCCTGGATGCGATAGCCAGGAACACTGCTGCCACAGGCCTCCCAGTGGTCCCCGAGCGCGGCACCCCACCCCTAGGTTCGGCACCACCACTGCGAATGACAGATGAGAGCAAGGACCAAGATTCTGCTTCTGCATCAGAGAATGTTCCCCCCTCGGCAGCCCCCGCTCCCGTACCCGTGCAACCACTGCATCTGCCTTCATCCGCCCCAATGAGGTACCACTTGAGGAGCTCTTTGGCCAGGAACTGTAGAGTGAGGAGGGGAAGGGGTAGAGGTGGGGAGAAGAAGGAGAGGGGGGAAGGAAAGTGAGTTGCATGTGCGCAGGTGATGGCTGTGTTATATCTCCATCTTGGTGTATGCAATTTGTTGTAATGTATGGGGGCTGGGGACCACGCTCCTGCTTTGCCTTTGTATTCTGTGTTACTGGGCATGTTGAACATTTGATTGATGTCAATGGTGGAAAAAGTGGAGTGTGGGCAGGGGTTGGGTGTTATTGGCTGTGATACTTATGATTTCAGACCAATGTTGGTATAAAATCTTTGTTAATGAACATAACCTTGTTGTGCTTTGTCTCAGATAGCTGCACCATTACACACTGGTGATTCTTTACCGTGAAAGGGTTAACTACAACTTAAGGTAAACTTTAACTGGCACCAAGTTGATGGGCACCATTGATGTCAGAGCTGCACACACACACAGCAGTGTGTCAGCATTGTCACTCACATCAACGTTCTTTCAGGCAAATCGTTCAGATATCAGCTCCTCACGTAAGAGTGCGATTTTAACAATGCCAGCCATACCGCAGGCGTTCGTTCAGAACAGTTCCACTTTCTCTGGCCGTTTTTTTGGGCGAGCGATATTGTGGGCAATATTTGTGTGAGGTGGTGAAAGTGATGGTGGGCAATCCCCTGGGCTTTAGTTTTGCCAAATGTGCTCTTTACAACAAAAAAACTGGGTGGGTGGTAATATTTTTTCCCGGCGTTAAGCACATGGGGAAAGTAACGCTCGGCGATAAGTTTCCTAAATACGCACGTCAGTTTCCATTTTGCTGCTAAATGGGCGATATATGGCCGTTATACGTTATTTCAGCGGTAAAATGGGCATTAAGTAGGCGTTAAACATGCAAAAAAAGTGGAGGTTCTAGCCCATAATGTAATGAGGGGGCTCGACCAGGTGGATGCAGAGAGGATATTTCAACTCATAGAGGAAACTAAAACGAGAGGGCATAGTCTCAGAATAAGGGGCCGTCCATTTAAAACTGAGATGAGGAGAAATTTCTTCTCTCAAAGGGTTGTAAACCTGTGGAATTCTCTGTCCCAGAGAGCTGTGGAGACTGGGTCATTGAGCAGATTTAAGGCGGAGATAGACAGATTTTGGAATGATGAGGGAATATAGGGTTATGGGGAGCGGGCAGGGAAGTGGAGCTGAGTCCATGATCAGATCAGCCATGATCTTATTAAGTGGTGGAACAGGCTCGAGGGCCTACTCCTGTTCCTATTTCTTATGTTCTTATGTCCTACCCCATTCAGTTATTTTTAATTTTCTAAGGTGTAGGTGATGTTTCTGCTTCTGCTACAAAAGTGCATCACCTCACATTTATGTTGAAGTTAATTTGCCACTTGACTGCCCAGTCTGCAATATTCTAATTTTACATTCTTCCTCAGTGTCAGCTCTAACCTCAATCTGGTATCATCTGCAAATTTTCAAACTGAGTTACATATTCCTAAATCCAAATTATGCATGTAAATTATGAATAACAGTGGTCTCAGCATGGATCCTTGTGGAACACCATTTTCTACCATTCTGCACAGTTGCAACTTTAGTTCCCAATGATCACAAATGAGTCCCTTGACCCTTGTTAATGAATGTAAACAGGTAGTAGCTGTTGTGTATCTGTAAAGCATGCACTCCCATGTTTCGCCACCAGGGAGCGCATCCCCTGAAGTCACAAGGGATCCCAGCATCCCTTGGGAGAACTGTATATAAGCCGGCCCCGAAGGCCTGTTCCTCACTCTGGAGTGGCTTATTAAAGACTGAGGTCACTGTTACTTTAACCTCCCTGTGTGCAGTCTCATCTGTGTTAGGAACACAATCACCGGCGACGAGTATACGAATCCAACACAAAGATGCAGCAAACTGTGGGCATCCTGAAGAAGTTCTCGGAGGATGAGGACTGGGAAGCCTATGTCGAACAGTCAGTCCAGTATTTTGTAGCCAACAAGCTGGACGGAGAAGGAAGCGCTGCAAAAAGGAGAGCGGTCCTCCTCACGGTCTGCGGGGCACCGACCTACAGCCTCATGAAGAATCTTCTGGCTCCGTTGAAACCCACAGATAAGTCGTATGAGGAGTTGTATACACTGGTTCGGGAGCATCTTAACCCAAGGGAGAGCGTGCTGATGGCGAGGTATCAGTTCTATATTTACCAGCGATCTGAAGGTCAGGAAGTGGCGAGCTACATCGCCGAGCTAAGGGGACTTGCATGACAATGTGAGTTTGATGGTTACCTGGAGCAAATGCTCAGAGTCTTTTTTGTACTGGGCATTGGCCACGAGACCATCCTACGAAAACTTTTGACTGCAGAGACACCGATCCTCAGTAAGGCCATTGCGATAGCACAGGTGTTTATGTCCACCAGTGATAACACCAAACAAATCTCTCAGCACACAAGTGCTAGCAATGTTCATGAATTAACTGGAACTGTGTTTGCGAGCAGAAGTGTACAGGGCAGAAACCATGAGTCTGCAACTGCCAGCAGGCCTCAGGTGACCCAGATGACTCAGAATCCGCAACAAAGGATGAATGCAAGGAAATTCACACTTTGTTGGTGTTGTGGAGGCATCCATTCAGCCTATTCATGCCGCTTCAAAGGGTATGTTTGCAAGAGCTGTGGAACAATGGGGCACCTCCAACGAGCTCGCAGACGAGCTGCAAGCTCTGCAAAACCTGCTAACCACCATGTGGCAAAGGAAGATCGGTCCATGCTGGACCAAAGCAATTTCGAGCCTTAGAGAGAGGAGGCAGACGCTGAAATACACGGGGTGCACACATTTTCAATGAAATGTTCACCTATAATGCTAAATGTAAAATTGAATGGCTTACCCATAGCCATGGAACTGGACACTGGCGTTAGCCAATCCATCATGAGTAAAAAGATGTTTGAGAGACTGTGGTGCAACAAGGCACTCAGACCACCCCTGAGCCCCATCCACACGAAATGAGAATGTACACCAAAGAATTCATCATTGTTCTGGGCAGCGCCATGGTCAAGGTCACCTACAAGGGCACGGTGCACGAACTGCCTTTCTCGATTGTCCCGGGCGATAGCCCCACACTGCTTGGAAGGAGCTGGCTGAGCAAAATTTACTGGAACTGGAATGACATCCGAGCACTATCACATGTCGATGAGGTCTCTTGTACCCAGGTTCTTAACAAATTTCTTTCCCTTTTTGAGCCTGGCATTAGAAACTTTTCTGGGGCGAAGGTGCGGATGCATTTGGTCCCAGAGGCACGACCCATTCACCACAGTACCTCACATGATGAGGGAGAGAGTGGAAATCAAGCTGGACAGGCTGCAACATGAGGGTATCATCTCCCCAGTGGAATTAAACGAGTGGGCCAGCCCGATTGTTCCAGTACTCAAAAGTGATGGCACGGTCAGGATTTTCGCCGATTATAAAATAACATCGAAATATAGAAACATAGAAAATAGGTGCAGGTGTAGGCCATTTGGCCCTTCGAGCCTGCACCACCATTCAATAAGATCATGGCTGATCATTCCTTCAGTACCCCTTTCCTGCTTTCTCTCCATACCCCTTGATCCCTTTAGCCGTAAGGGCCACGTCTAACTCCCTCTTGAATATATCCAATGAACTGGCATCAACAACTCTCTGCGGCAGGGAATTCCACAGGTTAACAACTCTCCGAGTGAAGAAGTTTCTCCTCATCTCAGTCCTAAATGGCCTGCCCCTTATCCTAAGACTGTGTCCCCTGGTTCTGGACTTCCCCAACATTAGAAACATTCTTCCCGCATCTAACCTGTCCAGTCCCGTCAGAATCTTATATGTTTCTATGAGATCCCCTCTCATCCTTCTAAACTCCAGTGTATAAAGGCCAAGTTGATCCAGTCTCTCCTCATATGTCAGTCCACCCATCCCGGGAATCAGTCCGGTGAATCTTCGCTGCACTCCCTCCATGGCAAGAACGTCCTTCCTCAATATTCCAGGTGGGGTCTCACTAAGGACATGTACAACTGCAGTAAGACTTCGCTGCTCCTATACTCAAATCCCCTTGCTATGAAGGCCAACATACCACTTGCTTTCTTCACCGCCTGCTATACCTGCACGCCAATTTTCAATGACTGATGAACCATGACACCCAGGTCTTGCTGCACCTCCCCTTTTCCTAATCTGCCACCATTCAGATAATATTTTTGCCCCCAAAGTGGATAATCTCACATTTAGCCACATTATACTGCATCTGCCATGTATTTGGCCACTCATCTAACCTGTCCAAGTCACCCTGCAGCCCCTTAGCGTCCTCCTCACAGCTCACACCGCCACCCAGTTTAGTGTCATCTGCAAACTTGGAGATATTACACTCAATTCCATCATCTAAATCATTAATATATATTGTAAAGAGCTGGGGTCCCAGCACTGAGCCCTGCGGCACTCCACTAGTCACTGCCTGTCATTCTGGAAAGGACCCGTTTATCCCGACTCTCTGTTTCCTGTCTGCCAACCAGTTCGCTATCCACATCAGTACATAATTATTAATCGTTTCTCGCTACAGGACCAATACCCGCTACCAAAGGCAGACGACCTATTTGCGAAGCTAGCAGAATGCAAGACATTCACCAAGCTCGACCGGCCTACATGACGCAGGAGCTGGTAGAGTCTTCGAAGGGCCTCACCTGCATCAACATGCACAATGGACTGTTCATCTACAACAGATGCCCGTTTGGAATTCGGTCGGCTGCAGTGATCTTCCACAGAAACATGGAGAGCCGACTCAAGTCGGTACCACGCATAGTGGTTTTTCAGGACGACGTATTGGTCACAGGTCGGGACACCGTCGAGTACCTACAAAACCTGGAGGAGGTCCTCCAGCGACTGGATCGTGTAGGGCTGCGGCTGAAGAGGTTGAAATGCATCTTCATGGCAACAGAAGTGGAGTTTTTGGGGAGAAAGATCGCGGTGGACGGCATTCGGCCCACAGCCAAGACAGAGGCTATCAGGAACGCGCCCAAGCCACAGAACGTCACGGAGCTGCAGTCGTTCTTGGGACTCCTCGACTATTTTGATAACTTCCTACCGGGGTTCAGCACGCTTTTAGAGCCCCTACATGTGTTATTGCATAAAGGTGAGAACTGGGTTTGGGGAAAAAAACAAGTAATTGCTTTTGAGAAAGCCAGACACATTTTATGCTCCAACAAGCTGCTTGTACTGTATAACCCGTGTAAAAGACTTGTGCTAGCATGTGATGCATTGTCGTACGGAGTCGGGTGTGTATTACAACAAGCTAACATTGCGGGGAAGTTGCAACCTGTCGCCTATGCCTCCAGGAGCTTGTCTAAGGCCGAGAGGGCCTACAGCATGATTGAGAAAGAGGCATTTGCGTGTGTGTTCAGGGTAAAGAAAATGCATCAGTACCTGTTTGGCCTCAAATTTGAGCTGGAAACCGATCACAAGCCCCTCACATCCCTGTTCGCTGAAAACAAGGGGATAAATACTAATGCCTCAGCCCGCATACAAAGGTGGGCACTCGCACTATCAGCGTATAACTATACCATCCGCCACAGGCCAGGCACCGAGAACTGTGCGGATGCTCTCAGTCGGCTACCATTGCCCACCACAGGGGTGGAAATGGCGCAGCCTGTAAACTTGATGATGGTGGCGCAGCCCGCAGACTTGTTGATGGTCATGGAAGCGTTTGAAAATGATAAATTACCAGTCACAGCCCACCAGATTAGGACTTGGACCAGTCAAGATCCTCTGCTGTCCCTCGTAAAAAACTGTGTACTGCAAGGAAGCTGGGCCAGCATCCCCATTGAAATGCAAGAGCTAATCAAGCCGTTCCAGCGGCGAAAGGACGAGCTGTCCATTCAGGCAGACTGCCTGTTGTGGGGTAACCACATAGTGCTACCCAAAAAGGGCAGGGAGATGTTCATCTCGGATCTCCACAACACACACCCGGGTATAGTAATGATGAAAGCGATAGCCAGATCCCACGTGTGGTGGCCCGGTATCGACTCTGACTTAGAGTTCTGTGTACGGCAATGCAGCGTGTGTGCTCAGTTGAGTAACGCGCCCAGAGAGGCACCACTAAGTTTGTGGTCCTGGCCCTCCAGACCATGGTCGAGGATCCATGTCGACTATGCAGGCCCGTTTCTCGGTAAAATGTTCCTAGTGCTGGTGGATGCTTTTTCAAAATGGATTGAACGTGAAATAATGTCAGGAAGCACCACCACCGCCACCATTGAAAGCCTGAGGGCCATGTTTGCCACCCCCATGGCCTGCCTGACATACTGGTCAGTGACAACGGGCCATGTTTCACCAGTGCCGAATTTAAAGAATTCATGATCCGCAATGGGATCAAACATGTCACCTCGGCCCTGTTTAAACCAGCCTCCAATGGGCAAGCAGAGCGGGCAGTACAAACCATCAAACAGAGCCTTAAACGAGTCACAGAAGGCTCACTCCAAACCCGCCTGTCCCGAGTATTGCTCAGCTACCGCACGAGACCCCACTCGCTCACAGGGGTGCCCCCGGCTGAGCTACTCATGAAAAGGACACTTAAAACCAGATTCTCGCTGGTTCACCACAACCTGCATGATCAGGTAGAGAGCAGGCGACAGCAACAAAATGTAAATGATGGTCACGCCACTGTGTCACGGGAAATTGATCTGAATGACCCTGTGTATGTGCTAAACTATGGACATGGTCCCAAGTGGATCGCGGGCACGGTGATAGATAAAGAAGGGAGTAGCGTGTTTGTAGTCAAATTAGATAATGGACAAATTTGCAGAAAGCACCTAGACCAAACGAGGCTGCGGTTCACAGGCTGCCCTGAACAACCCACAGCAGACACCACCTTTTTCGAGCCCACAACACACACCCAAAGGATGAACGACACTATGCCGGACCAGGAAATCGAACCCATCATGCCCAACAGCCCAGCAAGGCCAAGCTCACCCTGCAGCCCTGCAGGGCCAACAACACGCCAGCCCAGTGAGGGCACAGCCAACACACCAGAACAGACATTTATACCGAGGCGGTCCACCAGGGAAAGAAAGGCTCCCGACCACCTCACCTTGTAAATAGTTTTCACTTTGATTTTGGGGGGGTGAGTGATGTTGTGTATCTGTAAAGCAGGCACTCCCATGTTCTGCCACCAGGGAGCTCATCCCCTGAAGTCCCAAGGGATCCCAGCATCCCTTGGGAGCACGTATATAAGCCGGTCCGTAAGGTCTGTTCCTCACTCTGGAGTGTCTTATTAAAGACTGAGGTCACTGTTACTTTAACCTCCCTGTGTGCAGCCTCATCTGTGTTAAGAACACAACAGGTATGAGTCATCGAGATTGTGTCCGATCCTCTCAAAGAAGATGAGGAATGGAAGGAAACTCCCATGGCCAAGAAAAAGCCAAATTGGGTGCGCCCGATGTGGTTGTTAGCATAAAGGCGAAAAACACAATTAGTGCAGGAATGTCAGCGATATGAAGAAAGTTTGCAGGAAAAGGATGCAGTAATGGCGAGATTGATAAAAGAATTGTCGGAGGTTAGACAGGAGAGAGAAGGAGAAAGGAAAAAGATGGAGACTAGGTGCAGCTAACTAGAGATCCAGACAATCGCGGGAAGAAGTGCATAGTGTCTCAGGAGTGCAGTGACTCAACGACGACGTTCTGGGTGCTTCGAGGGCAGCACAAGGAATTCGAAACGTGCACGCATCATTCAGCATGTGAGGAAGAGATCGAACGGCTCCAGCACAAGCTACAGAGACAGAGACGTATAGTCTGTGGTGTGGCAGGGGCCGTGGAGGAAGGGAATGCGTTAGACATGTGGTGCAAGATGGCAGAAGAGGAAGTGGTGGAAGGTGAAGAGAAACGTGGTGGTAGTTCAGGGCGAGGAGTAATATGTCCGGTACGGCACGCGAAAATGACACCGGAGGCTGGAGGAGACCCGCGTAATGTCGAATTATGATGAGGCTTATACTCCCTCACAATTAAGGGAAGTAGCAAGGGATTTAGGAGCCCGTCGAGGCGGAGATGTGGATGGGCACTTTTTGCACTTAGAAACCATGGCTGTGATGCAGGGTTTCGACGAATCCGAGAAAAAGAGGTTTTTGCTTTTTAGTCTGGATGGGGCAGTTCTGGCTGGGCTACCCCAAGACATCAAGTATGCCCAACCCGCAGTAACTTGGGACGATATTAAACGACACGTTGGAGAAGCTTGCGGGTAAGGAAGGGGTGATCCATTTAAGATCATGGCACAAACTCTGCAGGGGCAGGAGGAACACCCAGAAGCATTTGCTAGCAGATTGTGGCCTGTTTACAATGAAACACAAGGAGGAGGTTTGGATCGGAATCAATTGGCAGGAGACGGTCTCTGCTGATGGTTAAGAGCTCTTATAGCTCACGCAGAAACCATTACCAACACAGCCACGTCATGGTTTGATTTGGGAGACGCAGGCAAGGCAGAAGCTCGAGTGTTGATTGTGTTTTGGGGGGATAAACAGCACAAGCAGGATAGGAACAAGTTCTTTGAGGATGTAACGAGCAGGGTGGAAAAGGGGGAACGAGTGGATGTGGTGTATTTGGATTTCCAGAAGGCATTCGATAAGGTGTCACATAAGAGGTTACTGCACAAGTTGGTCGTACAGATCAGTAGAAGCTTTCACTTTCCTGAGCTGAATGTGTTCTTTCAGGGCAGCCTCACTCACATCATTTATCAGAGGCTCCAATTGCTCTGGCATCAGACACTACAAAAGAAAACATTTTGCTAACTTGCTTTGAACAACAACTTCATTTATATAGAGCCTTTGATGTAGAGAAATGTCCCCAAATTCTTTATCGTGTTGGTTATAGAGTGGTTTGGGGTGAGGGGGCGGGGGTTGGGGAAGTGGCACACAGTAAGCCACGGAGAGATAACCCAAAGCTCAGTGGAAAATATACATTAAGGTGGCCTTTGGAGAGTTTAGAGAAAGGAGTCCCAGAAAGTAAGGCTGAAGTGACTGAAGGGTCCACCTCCAACACTTGAATGAAATACTAGAGGGCTGCTCATGCCCATGAAACCATATCTCAGGATGATTCACCACCTTCAGCAGAGGGCAGAAGACTGGAGTAGGGAAAAAAGAGCAACAAAAATAAAACTGGTCAACAAGCTCAGAGCAGGCGGAGATTCCAGCCTATGAGCCTCAAGTCAGGAATCAGATGCTAGAAGAGTACTTGAAAATAGTTACATTAAGAAAATAGGTTTAAGCCTAGGTTCTAAAATGGAGAGCTTTAATTACAGTATAGGCTATTAAATTATTATATTTACACAGGAAGGATACAACTTACGGGTATAGAAGGTTCAGCAAAATCCTTCTGGAAAAGGTTGGGATAGGTGTTAACAATATACTTGGCAGAGTTACGTCCAGACTCGTGTGACAATGAGTAGAGACGCTGCAAGAGAAGGAAGGGATGCTCAGGTTTACCTTCAGAGAGTTGTGCAACTTGGCCAAGATCATCCCAGAAGAGTTTAGCAAAGTAACCACATGATAATCAAATGTATTTAACATATTCTACATCTTCTTTATAAGGCTAAATATATCGGCGGCGTTGCAAGCAATTAAGAAAGCAAAAGGTATGTTGGCCTTTATTACAAGAGGATTTGAGTACAAAGAATAAAAACATCTTATTACAATTATATAGGGCATTGAAGACCAAATCTGGAGTATTGTGTAGTTGTGGTCTCCTTACCCAAGGAAGGATATACTTGTCATTGAGGGAGTGCAACAAAGGTTCCCCAGACTAATTCCTGGAATGGGTGGGGGGGGGGGGGGTGGGAAATTGTCTGATGAGGAGAGATTGAGTAGACTAGGCCTATATTCTCTGCAGTTTGGAAGAACGAGAGGTTCGCTCATTGAAACGTACAGGGCTCGACAGGGTAGATGCAGGGAGGATGTTACCCCTGGTTGGGGAATCTAGAACCAGAGGGTCACAGTCTCAGAATAAGGGGTCAGCCATTTAGGACTGAGATGAGGAGAAATTTCTTCATTCAAGAGGGCGGTGAATCTTTAGAATTCTCTAGAGGGTTGTGGAGACTCAGTCGTTGAATATATTCAAGGGATCTATAGATATTTTGAATATTAAGGGAATCAAGTGATTATGGGAATAGTGGCGTTGAGGTCGAAGACCAGCCATGATCTCATTGAATGGCGGAGCAGGCTCGAGGGCCCGAATGGTCTACTCCCGTTCCTAATTTTTATGTTCGAAGGCCAACGGAATGCATTCTTAGCTGTTGCGAGACGTCAACTGAAAAGTTGCTGTCAATCACTGCACGGATCCCAGGGGCGCACTGTGTGAGTAAGTGTACCTGGGATCGTGCTCCAATGAGGAAACAGAAGGTCTCCCATTCTCCTCCACTAGATACTGTGGAATAGGGAGAATATAACGGCTAATGTTGATAAAAAAGTTTTTATGCATTTTGTACCATGAAAGTCCAGATGAAGATAGTGAGGGGCAAGGGAAGTGTATTTTTGATTTTTTTTTAAATATCTGTGCAAAACTGTCAATTCCCTGAATAGTCTCTCACTCTACCCAGTCTGGATTTACATTCCTTCTGATATACATTTAAAACATAAAAGCATCAGATGAAGATTTTGTATTGACGGATGTCCCCTTACACTGTGCAAACAGGCTGCTGCGCTCGTTTGCGCCAACTGTAAAATGTTCAAGGGTAATTGCTGGGCAGTTAGCACAACTCTGAACCAGAAATTAGGATTTTGATGTCAAAGTGTATAATCAGTTAAGTCAGAACTTGACATTTAGCACATAAGGAAATCCAGAACTCGCTGTCCATTTCAAAGGTGATATGACAGCGCACTCAAGAGTACACCCTCATATCGACTGCAAATTCTGCCCCATCCACATTATGTGACCTATGTCGGTAACATGAGTTACACAAGTCTCCATTTGGACTTTGACACAAATATCGGGTATATCAAAAGGGCAAAAATAAGATTGGTAGGTTAAGTTGTTAAGAAGTAGTGTGCTGAGAAATGGTCACACCCTTAAAAGTCTAGATGAGAATCAAAAAGCAGTTCCTTCTTTTGTCTGCCTGAATCACTTCCCATCCTTCTTTCTATTTAATTTTTTATTCTCTCCTCACAGGACAATTCTCTCATTCCAGGAATCAGTCTGGTGAACCTTCATTGCACTCCCTCCAAGGCAAGTATATGCTTCCTTGGCAAGGAGACCAAAACTGTACACAGTGCTCCAGGTGCGGTTTCCTCAAGGCCATATATCATTGCAGTAAGACTTTTTTACTCTTATACTCCAGTCCTTTTGTAATAAAGGCTAACATAACACGTGCTTGCTATACCTGCAATGGTAACTTTCAACCTTGATACAAGAGAAGAAAACCAGATTGTTGGTCACAGAATTACAGGTAACAGTTCAATCAAATGGGCTTCGGAGACTCAACAGTCTAAGACACCGCTGAGCTCTTGGACAGGACTGCTGCCGTGTGTAGACTGCCACTCAGCGCCCACACAATGCTGAATTCTAACCACTCTACGTTGTTGGGTCCTTTGACAGGGGCATATTCATGACAAACGAGAAGGCTCAAACGCAACACGCAGAGTAATCAACAAGGCCTCCATGTTGGAGTATTTACAAACTCAGGCGATGTCCTAGGAATAAGGTATGGGTCATCTTGGAACCTGTAATGTACAGCTGTGTGGTTCTGTGAATCAAAGCAAACACATTGAACATCTGCAGCCAACACAGAACAAAGCTTCTTTCGAGTAGTAGGTTATATAATTAAAACAAAATTAAATACCCACTCTGTTCACTGTAGCAGCAAGAGCTTGAAGGACTGCTAATTTGTCCCTAGGAAACAAAAAGTTGACAGCACTAGCTGAATATTAGCTAATGTAAAAATCAAAATCAGCAAAGTTAATATTTCAGTAATCTTGTACTAGTTCCCCCTTTACATAGAATTTACAGCACAGAATCAGGCCCAACTGGTCCATGCCCTTGTTTATGCTCCACACAAGCCTCCTCCCACACCTCTTCATCTAATCCTATCAGCATAAACTTCTACTTTCTCTCTCATGTACTTATAAAGAACATAAGAAAATAGGAGCAGGAGTAGGCCATAAGGCCCCTCGAGCCTGCTCCGCCATTCAAAAAGATCATGGCTGATCTGATCATGGACTCAGCTCCACTTTCCTGCCCGCTCCCCATAACCCCTTATCGTTAAGAAACTATTTATTTTTGTTTTAAATTTGTTCAATGTCCCAGCTTCCACAGCTCTCTGAGGCAGCAAATTCCACAGATTAACAACCCTCTGAGAGAAGAAATTTCTCCTCATCTCAGTTTTAAATGGGCGGCCCCTTATTCTAAGATCATGCCCTCTAGTTCTAGTCTCCCCCATCAGTAGAAACATCCTCCTGCATCCACCTTGTCAAGCCCCCTCATAATCTTATACGTTTTGATAAGATCACCTCTCATTCTTCTGAATTCCAATGAGTAGAGGCCCAAACTACTCAACCTATCCTCATAAGTCAAACCTCTCATCTCCGAAATCAACCTAGTAAACCTTCTCTGAACTGCCTCCAAAGTATATCCTTTCGTAAATATGGAAACCAAAACTGCACACAGTATTCCAGGTGTGGCCTCACCAATAACTTATATAGCTGTAGCAAGACTTCCCTCCTCTTGTACTCCATCCCCTTTGCAATAAAGGCCAATATACCATTAGCCTTCCTGATCACTTGCTATACCTGCATACTATCCTTTTGTGTTTCATGCACAAGTACCCCCAGGTCCTGCTGTACTGTGGAACTTTAATTTCTCCATTTAAATAATAACTTGCTCTTTGATTTTTTTCTGCTCAAGTGCATGACCTCACACTTTCCAACATTATACTCCATCTGCCCAATTTTTGCCCACTCACTTAGCCTGTCTCTGTCCTTTTGCAGATGTTTTGTGTCCTCACACATTGCCTTTCCTCCCATCTTTGTATCGTCAGCAAACTTGGCTAAGTTACACTCAGTCCCTTCTTCCAAGTCGTTAATATAGATTGTAAATAGTTGGGATCCCAGCACTGATCCCTGCGGCACCCACTAGTTACTGGTTGCCAACCAGAGAATGAACCATTTATCCCGACTCTCTGTTCTCTGTTAGTTAGCCAATCCTCTATCCATGCTAATATATTACCCCCAACCCCATGAACTTTTATCTTGTGCAGTAACCTTTTATGTGGCACCTGATCGAATACCTTCTGGGTCCAAATACGCCACATTCCACTGGTTCCCCTTTATCCACCCTGTTCATTACATCCTCAAAGAACTCCAGCAAATTTGTCAAACATGTCATCCCCTTCAGAAATCCATGCTGACTCTGCCTGACCGAATTTTGCTTTTCCAAATGTCCTGCTACTGCTTCTTTAATAATGAACTCCAACATTTTCCCAACAACAGATGTTAGGCTAACTGGTCTATAGTTTCCTGTTTTTTGTCTGCCTCCTTTTTTAAATAGGGGCGTTACATTTGCAATTCTCCAATCAGTTATCTAGCTTCCCCTTAAATGCATTTATGTTATTTGCCTTAACTACCCCTGGAAGTAGCAAATTTTACATTCTAACTACTTAGAAACATTTCAATGCGGTAAGGCGTTACATGAATGCATATAGTATTCTTGTGCTACATTCTTAATCCATCAGGTCAAACTGTTCACCATCAGTGGCATACCTGGAACCATTCGCACTGCACCCTACAATTAAAAATTACATGTGGCTGTATTGACATTTCAGTGGCAACACCGAAGAGACACATTCTGAATCATCATTAACATCCACCAATCATCTTGCTACCGTGTTTAATTATTGTAGCACAATTCATGTAGAATACTTTGGCTGAGCTGGTTAGAGCGCAACATTAGAACATAAAGCACTTACCAAGTTTTCTTTCTTGGAACGACTATTTCTTCTGCAGTATCTTAAAAACAGAAACACAACAGTGAATTCCCCAGTGAGGTTTGGCAGGATAGTACATGGCCAGAAATGGGATCTGTCGGCCAAAACAATTGGGACTTATAGCAACTCACAACTCTCAAGAAAAATATATTCCAGTGAGGAGGAAAGGGTGTAACTAAATAAATAAAGGACGGTATCCAATTTAAAAACAAGGGCATACAATGTGGCCAAAACTAGTGGGAGGACAAAAAATTGGGAAGCGTTTAAAAGCCAACAAAGAATGACTAATAAAATGATTACGAAAGGAAAGATAGACTATGAAAGTAAACTAGCACAATATACAAAAACAGATAGCAAGAGTTTCTGTAGGTATATAAAAAGGAAAAGAGTGGCTAAAGTAAATGTTGGTCCCTGAGAAGACGAGACCGGGGAATTAGTAATGGGGAACATGGAGATGGCAGAAACTTTGAACAAATATTTTGTATCAGTTTTTACGGTAGAGGATACTAACAATATTCCAACAGTGGATAGTCAAGGGGCTTTTGGTGGGGGCGGAACTTAGCACAATCACAATCACTAAGGAGGTCATACTCAGTAAGATAATGGGACTAAAGGCAGATAAATCCCCTGGACCTGATGGCTTGCATCCTAGAGTCTTAAGAGAAGTAACAGCAGGGATTGTGGATGCACTGGTTGTAATTTACCAAAATTCCCTGGATTCTGGGGAGGTCCCAGCAGTTTGGAAAACTGCAAATGTAACATCCCTATTTAAAAAAGGAAGCAGACAAAAAGCAGTTAGCCTAACATCGGTGGCTGGGAAACTGTTGGAGTCCATTAGCCCACCTCCTGCCTTATGTTGGCCATTGTCATTCCAGACTCCCTGTCCATCATTCTAAGTCCAACATGGAGCTGCACCTGGGCCCCTCCCACAAACAGCTTCCAGCTTTCTTTCTGTGGTGAGAAAAATATGAAATTCAATGTCCAGACAATATCCAATAAATCCTTAGGGGTTCGATGCTTCCAATCCTTACAGATATGCCAGCTCATCAGGAGAGATCTGCAGCCTGCCAGCACCATCAGGACCGCACTGTCCGTCGAGGTCAAAGTCACCGCAGTACTGTCGTTCTACACCTCGGGTTCTTTTCAGGCCTCAGCTGGCGACATTTGTGGTATTTCTCAGCATGCCACGCATTGCTGCATTAGACAGGTCACTGAAGCCCTGTACGCATGCAGGAGGGACTTTATCAGCTTCCCTATGACAAGGGAGGCTCAGACTGAGAGGGCTCTAGGATTCTACCGAATTGCTAACTTCCCCAAGGTGCAGGGAACAATAGACTGTACGCACATCGCGATGATGGAACCTTTTCAGGATGCAGAGGTTTTCAGGATCCGCAAAGGATTCCACTCTCTGAATGTGCAACTCGTTGTCGACCACCAGCATATTATTATGGCAGTGAATGCTAAATTTCCGGGCAGCATCCATGATGCTCACATCCTGCGTGAAAGCACTGTATCTGATTTGTGTAACAATCAGCCACAAGGTCAATGCTGGATGCTTGGTGACAAAGGATATGGCCTCGCCACCTGCCTGATGACCCCCCTGTGTGACATCCACACCGAAGTCGAGAAGCGATACATCGAGAGCCACAGAGCCACTCGCAATATTGTGGAGAAAACCAGTGCTTTACATGCCTGGACCACTCAGGAGGTGAGCTCCAATGCCACCCTGAGCAGGTGTGCTCCATGCTGCACAACTTGGCTATCAGGCGGGGACAAGAATTGCCAGAAGAGTGTGACAGTCCACCTCAGGAGAGAGAGGAAGAGGAGGAAGTGGACGCTAACATAGGCCCAGACAATCAGGCTGATGCTGAAGCTATGCCCCCACCCCCCTGTAGACCGCATGGAAGGGCCTGTGGTGGCATCATAGCTGCAAGACTCTTACGTCAGGAGCTCATAAATGAGCGCTTTGCCTGAAAGAACGTTGGTGGTATTTACAAGGCTGACACACTGCTGGGTGTGCAAGTCATACATTAATGGGCATCACCTTAGTGACAGTTAAAGTTTAAGTTGATTGAAGTTAAGTGTAATTATATCCTTTGATGTTAAGGAATCACCAGTGTGTAACGGTGCAGCTATCTGAGACAATGCGCAACATGGTTATGTTAAATAAAAAACATTTAAACCAAACATTTGTCTGAAATCATAACTATATCTTTAAAAACCAACCCTACCCCCCATCCCCCGCCCCCCTGCTTCTCATCCCCACCTCATGTGTCGTTGGTAATGGTGGTGCGGCACCTTGGGGTGCAGTGCCGCGCTCCGGGACCACTGGGAGTCCTCTGCCACCAGTGTTCCTAACTAACAGCTCCAGGGCCTCCTCCATCCTTTCCATGTTATATCTTATTTGTTGGACAAAAGTTCAGTGCCAACTATGTTCTGGGTGCTTAGTAGGCTTTTTGCTGCTGGTGAATCTCCCTCATGCCTCCCACAACAGCCAGACAAGCACACACCACACCCACACACGCTTTCAGTCCCTCTCTGCTCCCTCTCTCTGTGTCTCCTCTTCTGCACACATAATAATGAATAGTTTGCAGATGACACTAAGCTGGGTGGCGGTGTGAGCTGTGAGGAGGATGCTAAGAGGCTGCAGGGTGAATTGGACAGGTTAGGTGAGTGAGCAAATGCATGGCAGATGCAGTATAATGCGGATAAATGTGAGGTCATCCACTTTGGTGGCAAAAATAGGAAGACAGAATATTATCTGAATGGTTACAGATTAGGAAAAGGGGAGGTGCAACGAGACTTGGGTGTCATGGTACATCAGTCATTGAAGTTTGGCATGCAGGTCCAGCAGGTGGTGAAAAAGGCAAATGGCATGTTGGCCTTCATAGCTAGAGGATATGAGTTTAGGAGCAGGGAGGTCTTACTGCAGTTGTACAGGGCCTTGGTGAGGCCACACCTGGAATATTGTGTTCAGTTTTCGTCTCCTAATCTGAGGAAGGACGTTCTTGCTATTGAGGGAGTACAGTGAAGGTTCACCAGATTAATTCCCGGGATGGCAGGACTGACATATGAGGAGAGGCTGGATCAACTGGGCTTGTATCCACTGGAGTTTAGAAGAATGAGAGGGGATCTCATAGAAACATATAAAATTTGACGGGTTTGGACAGGTTAGAGGCAGGAAGAATGTTCCCGTTGCTGGTGAGTTCCAGAACCAGGGGTCACAATCTAAGAATAAGAGGTAAGCCAGTTAGGACCGAGATGAGGAGAAACTTCTTCACTCAGAGAGTCGTTAACCTGTGGAATTCCCTACCGCAGAAAGTTGTTGAGGCCAGTTCGTTAGATATATTCAAAAGGGAGTTAGATATGGCCCTTACGGCCAAAGGGATCAAGGGGTATGGAGAGAGAGCAGGAAAGGGGTACTGAGGTTGAATGATCAGCCATAATCTTATTGAATAGCGGTGCAGGCTCGAAGGGCCGAATGGCCTGCTCCTGCACCTAATTTCTATGTTTCTATTTATCCTGACCTCCTGTATCGTGGAAAACGAGCATTGCCATTTCGTTGCGAAGGACACAACACTTTGTAGCCAGAGAGATTTAACGCTAACACCCATTTCATATCGGTCTTGGTAACGCCCAATTTTTAAAATGGAGACTAGGGGCTTTGAGAATGGGCGACAAGCCGGCGATCTGAAAACCCATTTTTACCGCCCACGCCGTGAATATCGCCCATCTTTGGGCGATCGGCACAAAAGTGTAAAATCTAGCCCATAGTGAGTGGGCAAAATTTTGGCAGATGGAGCATGATGTGGGAAAATATGAGGTTGTGCACTTTGGCAAAAATAATAGAAAAGCAAATTATAATTTAAATGGAGAAAAATTGCGAAGTGCTCAATATAGAGAGACCTGGAGTCCTTGTGCATGAAACACAAAAAGTTAGTATGCAGGTACAGCAAGTGATCAGGAAGGCAAATGGAACGTTGGCCTTTATTGCAAGGGGGATAGAGTATAAAAGCAGAGAAGTCCTGCTACAACTGTACAGGGTATTAGTAAGGCCACACTTGTACTGCGTACCGTTTTGGTCTCCATATTTAAGGAAGGATATACTTGCATTGGAGTCTGTTCAGAGAATGTTCACTTGGTTGATTCCGGAGTTGAAGGGATTGACTTATGGGGATAGGTTAAGTAGGTTGGGCCTATATAGATTGGAGTTCAGAAGAATGAGAGGTGATTTTATTGAAACGCATAAGATAATGAGGGAGCTCGACAAGGTGGATACAGAGAGGATATTTCCACTCATAGGGGAAACTAAAACTAGAGGACATAGTCTTAGAATAAAAGGCCGCCCATTTAAAACTGAGATGAGGAGCAATTTCTTCTCTCAGAGGGTTGTAAATCTTTGGAATTCTCTGCCCCCGAGAGCTGTGGATGTTGGGTCATTGAATATATTTAAGGTGGAGATCGACAGATTTTTGAGCGGTAAGGGAGTAAAGGGTTATAGGGAGCGGGCAGGGAAGTGGAGCTGAGTCCATGATCGGACAAGCCATGATCTTATTGAATGGCGGAGCAGGTTCGAGGGGCCAGGTGGCCTACTCCTGCTCCTATTTCTTATGTTCTTAGAAGGGGGGAAGCAAGGAAAAGGACAGGCGATGAAACCCCAGGTAACTCCAAACCCGGCTCCAAAACAAGGCCAGGGGAGATAGTGGATATATGAAAGAGAGAAGTCAAGGGGGCCATCTGTGGGAAAAACGAGTGTAGGTTACCAACCAGGTAGAGATAGCAGAGAATGCCATAACTGTGGAAAACTCGGCCATAAGGCTGATGTGCTGTGCATCGAGGAATAAACCTGGGGGTGGTGAGTCTCAGGATGCAATAGTATGACTGGCCCAAGCCTTGGAGAAGGTAGTAAGCCAGGCTGGAGGTAAATGTAATCCCACCAAAGGAGGAGACGAAGGGGAACCTAAGCTGGAACCCTCCACACATGACCAATGAAGGGGCCGTAGCAGCCAGCTATCATACCCGTGCCCATTCAGGTATGACAGCCAAGGAAGACCGACCGCGGATTTAATAGTAGAAGGAAAGAAAGGGGAATGCCTGGTAGATACAGGGGCATTGCATACCGTGGTCCATGCGAAGGATCCACAGAGGTCCAACTGGTCTAGCGGCGAACCCTATTTTTTAGAAACACAGGGCCCAAGTTTCCACAAGAAAAAAAACGGGCACCGCTCCGAGCTGGGCGCCCGTTTTTTGCGCACAAAAACGGCGCCTAAAAAAATCCTCGGTATTCTCCACCTACTTACAGGTCCTCTGGCCCTCGGCGCAGCCAGCACGAGCTGTGGGGGGGGGCGGAGCCAGGTCCCGGCGCTGAAAACAGTGCCGGGACCTCTGCACATGCGCGCTACAGTGGGCACGCAAGTGCAGTAGCTCCAGGCGCCGAACTGTGTGGGAGGGGCCCGAAGAACGCAGCCCCTAGCCCTGGCTGAATGGCCTCACTGGGGCTGCGTGAATAAGGCTCCTCCCACGGCCAGCTCCTGCTTCTGCTTCCCCCCCACCCCCGACAAGACCCGACACCCACTCCCCCCCCCCCCCCACCGACCTGACCCGACCCGACACCCGCTCACCCCCCCGCCGCCGACCAGACCCGACCCGACACCCGCTCCGCCCCCCCCCACCGACCAGACACCCGCTCCCCACCCCCCCGCCAACCAGACCCGACCCGACACCCGCTCCCCTCCCCCGCCCCGACCCGAGACCCGCTCCCCCGCCCCCCCCCCCCCCGACTGACCCAATCCGACCCGCGCTCCTGTTCCCTGACCCGACCCGCCCCCCCCCCCGCACTGGACCCAACTCCCGACTCCCGGACTGGATCCGATCCGACCTGACCTCTCCCTTCCCCACCCACCCCCGCCCCTCTCTCTCCCCCCCCCACCCCCCCCGCTCTCTCTCTGTCCCTCCCGCCCCTCTCTCTCTCTCTCCCTCCCCTCTCTCTCTCTCCCTCCCCTCTCTCTCTCTCTCTCCCTCCCCTCTCTCTCTCTCCCTCCCTCCCTCCCCCTCTCTCTCTCTCTCTCTCTCTCTCCCTCCCTCCCCCCCTCTCTCTCCCTCCCTCCCCCCCTCTCTCTCTCTCTCTCCCCCTCCCGCTCAGCGGCACGAACGGCTGCAGAAGTCTCCCTGGCTGAAGCACTTTCACACAGGTAGGAAGATGGTTTATTTAATCTTTTCTTGGCTTATAAATGTTTATTCAGGTTGGATTTATTTGTATAATATTTGTAGAAGTATAAATAAGGATTTATTGTCGAATTTAATGAGTTCCCTTCCCCCCCCACTCCCCCCCACCTCGTTCTGGACGCCTAATTTGTAACCTGCGCCTGATTTCTTAATGTGTAGAACAGGTTTTTTCAGTTGTACAAAAATCTTCACTGGCTCCATTCTACTTTAGTTTGGAGTACATTTTCACTGTGGAAACTTTCAAATCAGGCGTCAATGGCCGGACACGCCCCCTTTTGAAGAAAAAATTCTGTTCTAAACTAGAACTGTTCTACCTGACTAGAACTGCAGAAAAAAAAATGTGGAGAATTGCGATTTCTAAAATAGTCCGTTCTCCACCAGTTGCTCCTAAAAATCAGGCGCGAATCATGTGGAAACTTGGGCCCATAGAAACATAGAAAATAGGTGCAGGAGTAGGCCATTCAGCCCTTCGAGCCTGCACCACCATTCAATATGATCATGACTGATCATGCAACTCAGTACCCCATTCCTGCTTTCTCTCCATACCCCTTGATCCCCTTAGTCGTAAGGGCCACATCTAACTCCCTTTTGAATATATCTAACGAATCGGCCTCAACAACTTTCTCTGGTAAAGAATTCCACAGGTTCATAATTCTCTGAGTGAAGAAGTTTCTCCTCATCTCAGTCCTAGATGGCTTACCCTTTATCCTTAGACTGTGACCCCTGGTTCTGGACTTCCCCAACATCGGGAACATTCTTCCTGCATCTAACCTGTCCAATCCCGTCAGAATTTTATATGTTTCTATGAGATTCCCTCTCATTCTTCTAAATTCCAGTGAATATAAGCCTAGTCAATCCAGTCTTTCTTCATATGTCAGTCCTGCCATCCCGGGAATCAGTCTGGTGAACCTTTGCTGCACTCCCTCAATAGCAAGAATGTCCTTCCTCAGATTAGGAGACCAAAACTGTATACAATATTCAAGGTGTGGCTTCACCAAGCCCTGTACTACTGCAGGAAGACCTTCCTGCTCCTATACTCAAATCCTCTCACTATGAAGGCCAACATGCCATTTGCCTTCTTCAGCGCCTGCTGTACCTGCATGCCAACTTTCAATGACTGATGTATCATGACACCCAGGTCTTGTTGCACCTCCCCTTTTACTAATCTGTCACCATTCAGGGAATAATCTACCTTCCTGTTTTTGCCACCAAAGTGGATAACCTCACATTTATCTATATTATACTGCATCTGCCATGCATTTGCCCACTCACCTAACCTGTACAAGTCACCCTGCAGCCTCTTAGCGTCCTCCTCACAGCTCACACTGCCACCCAGCTTAGTGTCATCTGTAAACTTGGAGATATTACATTCAATTTCTTCGTCCAAATCATTAGTGTATATTGTAAATAGCTGGGGTCCCAGCACTGAACCTTGCGGTACCCCATTAGTCACTGCCTGCCATTCTGAAAACGACCCGTTTATTCCTACTCTTTGCTTCCTGTCTGCCAACCAGTTCTCTATCCACGTCAATACATTTGGGAGGATTTACGGGAAATACGCTGGCTGGCATGGCATCAAAACCTCCTCACATAGTCATGAATGCCAAGGGCACGCATGTAAATCCTATAAATGTATAAGTTACTTATTTAACCAATCGGATCTGCGTAGCCTGGATTGTGTAGTAGGAACCAAAAGGCTGGTTATACCTGTATAACTCATCGCCTAAACAAGGCCAGGGGAGACAGTGGAGATATGAAGGAGATAAGCGAACCATTTTTATTTTATTTTACAGGGGAAAAAGCGTTTCTCTCGGGAATTGTGTGGTGCGAAAGTGTGACCGCCGAAGTAGATGTAAACAAAGACAAAATGAAGTGGGGAAAGAAATACAAAATATTAAAATGATTCCATGGTGGAAACAATTATGGAATTGGGGACCTACAGTTGAGATAAATTCTTGGATAAGAATCTTGTCTCATGTGTTGGTCATAATCCAACTGATCATTGTGATCTGTTTGCTATGCCTGGCGATGGTGGAGAAAAGTTGGTGAAGAAGTGACAGCAAAAGTTAATGCGTGAGGTCTAGATTCAGCAAGAACAGGAGAAGTTGGTTTAAAAGTGATTGATTTCCTGAGGAGTCAGTGCATCGGTCTCTTGGGGGTGGACTCCGGTAGTCAGTCCTGCAGCAAGAATGCATTTAACTTAAAGTAAGTCAACATTAAAGGATTAAGAGGCTGTACTGCAAAGGGGTATTCTAAGGGGTATCTAAGGATAAGGGGTAAGCCACTTAGGACCGAGATGAGGAGAAACTTCTTCACCCAGAGAGTGGTGAACCTGTGGAATTCTCTACCACAGAAAGTTGTTGAGGCCAATTCACTAAATATATTCAAAAAGGGAGTTAGATGTAGTCCTTACTACTAGGGGGATCAAGGGGTATGGCGAGAAAGCAGGAATGGGGTACTGAAGTTGCATGTTCAGCCATGAACTCATTGAATGGCGGTGCAGGCTCGAAGGGCCGAATGGCCTACTCCTGCACCTATTTTCTATGTTTCTATGTTTCTATAAAGGCAGTTTTGTAAATTGACCAAGCCTCATGTCCCAGCATGCCTTGAAATTTTTATAACAAGCTGTCTGAGATGAACGGAATGCAGACATGATTGATTGACTTCATGACTATGTTTACTAAAAGGAAGTTATTGGAGTGATCAGACCACACAATGACATGTGTTGTTTAAAGTAATTGATTGTCATGGCTATGATCTTTGTATTATAAAAAGGGTGTGCTAAGGGACAAAGCTAAGCAACTTGCAAGGGAACTGCGGACAGTTTTGATCACCCATACATCATCATCATCATCCAAGGCAGTCCCTCGAAATCGAGGAAGACTTGCTTCCACTCCAAAAGTGAGTTCTCAGGTGACTGAAGAGTCTCTGTTGCAGGTGGGACAGACAGTCATTGGAGGAAAGGGTGGGTGGGGAGTCTGGTTTGCCGCACGCTCCTTCTGCTGCCCGCGCTTGTTTTCTGCATGTTCTCGGCGACGAGACTCGAGGTGCTCAGCGCCCTCCCGGATGCTCTTCCTCCACTTGGGGTGACATTTCTTCTGTCCACCTGGGGCTCGTTTGCCGTGTAGGAGTTCCGACTAGAGCGCTTGCTTTGGGAGTCTTGTGTCCGGCATATGAATAATGTGGCCCACCCAACAGAGCTGATCAAGTGTGGTCAGTGCTTCGATGCTGGGGATATTGGCCTGATCAAGAACACTGACATTCGTGCGTCTGTCCTCCCAGGGGATTTGCAGGATCTTGCAGAGACATCATTGGTGGTATTTCTCCAGCGATTTGAGGTATCTACTGTATATGGTCCACGTCTCTGAGCCATACAGGAGGACAGGTAACACTACAGCCCTGTAGACCATAAGTTTGAAGCCAGATTTGAGGACCTGATCTTTGAACACTCTCAGGCGGCCGAAGGCTGAACTGGCGCACTGGAGGCGGTGTTGAACCTCGTCGTCGATGTCTGCTCTTGCTGATAATAGGCTCCCGAGGTATGGGAAATGGTCCACGTTGTCCAGGGCCGCACCATGGATCTTGAAGACTGGGGGGCAGTGTTGTGTGGCGGGGTCAGGTTGGTAGAGGACCTTTGTCTTATGGATGTTTAGTGTAAGGCCCATGCTTTCGTACGCCTCATTGAAGATGTTGACTATGACTTGGAATTCAGACTCTGAATGTGCGCAGATGCAAGTGCGTCCGTGTACTGTAGTTCAACGACAGAGGATGGAACGGTCTTGGATCTAGCCTGGAGGCGACGAAGGTTGAACAGGTTCCCACTGGACATGGCACTGACAAAGCTCAGCCACTTGCAAGGAGACTGCAGACGGGTTTGATCACCGGTACAGATGGAAACAGACTACCCTGAGTGATCGCCAGGTTGAGTGGTGTTTGAAGTTAAAGACAATTACATGGAACAGTGTATGTAAGTACTGTTTGAAGTTAAAGGGAACAGTGCATTGACGTTTGTTATCTGTAGTACAATAAACAGCTAAACGAATACTGAGTTGAACTGAGTTGTAAGCCTTGATCATTTTACCCCAGCCGGACGGGTTCAGGTCGGATTCTGGAATTAGACTATAAGAGGGAAGGTGCGGGTTCACTTACCCATAGAATTATGCAGCATTGCAATAAAGCACACAACCTGTTTAATCCAATGACAAAATTAAGTGATGCGTAGAACAATCCAAGTATGATTTTCTTTTCTGTGGTCATCAATCATAGGCGGTCCCTTTGTGTGCTGAGTCAAATGTCTGTTCTATCTGAGAAGTAGAAGACCAGAGTACGTAGCAGAAAGAGATGGTCATCTACAGTTCATTAAGGTCCTCCTTTTCCATAGACCATTATTTGATTTTGCGACATGTTTCATGTCCTTCTCCAAGGTTGCGGGAGGAGAGGCAGAGGCCTGGTCAGTTACACACCACAGAAGATCCACAAAATAATGAAGCAGCCTATGTCAGTCTACAACAGGACTTCAACAACATCTAGGTTTGAATTGACAAGCGGCAGGTAACATTCTCACCATGTAAATGCTAGGTAATGACCATCTCCAACAAGAGGTAGCCCAGCCATCTCTCCTTGACTTTCAGTGGCACCACCATTGGTGAAGCCCACACCATTAATGTCTTGGGAGTCACCATGGATCAGAAGCTGAACTGGCCCAGGTCATATCAACATAATAGAGATAAGAGCAGGGTGAAACATCTATTAATATCAGCGACTGAGATATAGGCAAGTTATGGATTTAATTTATGCATGTAATTCCCAAGTCTCCATGATGTCTGTCTATGTAGGCCACAAGGACAAAAGCTTGGACATCCTTGAACTAACAGATACCTGATTTTTTATTCAGCAGTTTTCAGCTCATTCAACCCATGGGGCTGGATTTTTGGTTAGAGGGTTCTTAGGGCGCTCATGGCGACGGGTTGGTAAATTTTATGCCGGAAAATGGTTTGCGACGGCAGCCAAAAAATTCAGTTGCTGCGCCTTGAGAGTGGAGTGGAGCACTAAGGGAGGTGCTCCTCTGTTGGGGCACTAGGCCGGATGAGCAACTGAAAATCTGCTACTAAAGAGCGAGCTCTGGAGCGTCCCAAGAGAGGCCTCCCTTCAAGAAAAAAATCGGGTCAAAAAAGACAAAAAACATTCCCAATATAGTACTCCCCCAACTAAAGGTGAATTGCAAAGAAACCCCAAGGAAATATTAATTTCACTTACCTTTTCTCAATCATTCTTTCCCTTAGCGTCCCAGGACAGCTCTGACTGTCAGCTTCCTCTGGCGGTGTCACTATGGGTGTCACTCCAAGCAAATATCGCATCGTTGTCGAAACCGAGGGCATTGCGCACCAGCACGACACTCCCGGGCAGTACTACTCAGCACCACCACAAAACCTGCACCAAATATCTGAGCGGTAAGCATTTCGAGACCCATTACCGCCCCCTCCAGAGCATTCACAGAAACGCAATCCAAACTAAAATCCAGCCCAATAATTAGCTTTCTCGGGCCCAGAAATTCCGACATCCTGGGCCCGTACAAAGTTTCTACGGACCCAGGAAGACATCGGAAAAGCCGGTTTTCAGCGTCCGATCTGTCAAGCTGGAGATCGTCTGCATATCGGGAGCGAGGACATTTACACGGGCAAGATTGCGGGATGTACCCATAACTTGCCCGGCAAATGTCCACAAAACCCTTGCGCCTGATAAAAGCAGGCACATAGCCTACTTTTACAGGCTTAAGAGTTTTAAAACACACTTAAAACATAAAAAATAAAATTTAAAAAACATATTATTTTTAAAAACCCTGCCCAATACATTAGTTATTTTTAACCAGAAGTAAAACTTTTTTTTTTAAATCGGCAAATTTTTTTTCTTTAAAAAAACATTTAATTTCTATTAGTGTATTTATGTGAGGTGTTTTTTAAAAATGTTTTAAGTAGTGTTTGTGTGTTTTGGGGTGTTTCTCATTCATAGTAATAAGAGTTTCGGATTTATGAATCTCCTATTACTATGAATGAGAAAATACTTACCTGTGATTGGGTGTCCAGGCCCACGTGACTCCTGCGGACGCCCCGACGTGAACATGCTGCGACGCGCAGTCACGAGAGGCCTCCGGACCGGGATCTCGAGCGGGTGCAGCAGCTGAAGGTAAGTGCGCATTTTCTGTCCATTCTTTCGTGCTTTGCCCACGGGAAGACCTCGAGAGGAATTTCTGGGCCAACAGGTTCTCCCATCACTTGTGTTCGACTCCTTCATTACTTGCCTTGCTTGCTTGACTTATAGTGTTCAGTTCCGATGTAGGGTCTATTGTGTTCCTAACACAGATGAGGCTGTACACAGGGAGGTTAAAGTAACAGTGACCTCAGTCTTTAATAAGACACTCCAGAGTGAGGAACAGGCCTTAGGGGCCGGCTTATATACAGTGCTCCCAAGGGATGCTGGGATGCCTTGGGACTTCAGGGGATGAGCTCCCTGGTGGCGGAACATGGGAGTGCATGCTTTACAGATACACAACAGCACTCCCCACCCCCAAAGTCAAAGTGAAAACTATTTACAAGGTGAGGCGGTCGGGAGCCTTTCTTTCCCTGGTGGACCGCCTCAGTACAAATGTCTGTTCTGTGGTGTTGGCTGGCATGTTGTTGGCCCTGCAGGGCTGCTGGGTGAGCCTGGTCTTGCTGGGCTGTTGGGCATGATGGGTTCGATTTCCTGGTCCGGGGTGGTGTCGTTGATCCTTTGGGTGTGTGTTGTGGGCTCAAAAAAGGTGGTGTCTGCTGTGGGTTGTTCAGGGCAGTCTGTGAACTGCAGCCTCAATTGGTCCAGGTGCTTTCTGCAAATTTGTCCATTGTCTAGTTTGACAGCATACACCCTATTCCCTTCTTTAGCTATCACCGTGGCAGTGATCCACTTGGGACCATGTCCATAGTTTAGCACGTACACAGGGTCATTCAGATCAATTTCCCGTGACACAGTGGTGCGACCATCGTTTACATTTTGTTGCTGCCGCCTGTTCTCTACCTGATCATGCAGGTTGGGGTGAACCAGCGAGAGTCTGGTTTTAAGTGTCCTTTTCATGAGTAGCTCAGCCAGGGGCACCCCTGTGAGCGAGTGGGGTCTCGTGCGGTAGCTGAGCAGTACTCGGGACAGGCGGGTTTGGAGTGAGCCTTCTGTGATTCGTTTAAGGCTCTGTTTGATGGTTTGTACTGCCCGCTCTGCCTGCCCATTGGAGGCTGGTTTAAACAGGGCCAAGGTGACATGTTTGATCCCATTGCGGGTCATGAATTCTTTAAATTCGGCACTGGTGAAACATGGCCCGTTGTCACTGACCAGTATGTCAGGCAGGCCGTGGGTGGCAAACATGACCCTCAGGCTTTCAATGGTGGCGGTGGCGGTGCTTCCCGACATTATTTCACATTCAATCCATTTTGAAAAAGCATCCACCACCACCAGGAACATTTTACCGAGAAACGGGCCCGCATAGTCGACATGGATCCTCGACCATGGTCTGGCGGGCCAGGACCACAAATTTAGTGGTGCCTCTCTGGGCGCGTTGCTCAACTGAGCACATACGCTGCATTGCCGAACACAGGACTCTAAGGCAGAGTCGATACCGGGCCACCACACGTGGGATCTGGCTATCACTTTCATCATTACTATACCCGGGTGTGTGCTGTGGAGATCCGAGATGAACGTCTCCCTGCCCTTTTTTGGTAGTACTACACGGTTACCCCACAAAAGGCAGTCAGCCTGAATGGACAGCTTGTCCTTTCATAGAAACATAGAAACATAGAAAATAGGTGCAGGAGTAAGTCATTCGGCCCTTCGAGCCTGCACCACCATTCAATGAGTTCATGGCTGAACATGCAACTTCAGTACTCCATTCCTGCTTTCTCGCCATACCACTTGATCCCCTTAGTAGTAAGTACTACATCTAACTCCTTTTTGAATATATTTACTGAATTGGCCTCAACAACTTTCTGTGGTAGAGAATTCCACAGGTTCACCACTCTCTGAGTGAAGAAGTTTCTCCTCATCTCGGTCCTAAATGGCTTACCCATCCTTAGACTGTGACCCCTGGTTCTGGACTTCCCCAACATTGGGAACATTCTTCCTGCATCTAACCTGTCTAAATCCATCAGAATTTTAAATGTTTCTATGAGATCCCCTCTCATTCTTCTGAACTCCAGTGAATACAAGCCCAGTTGATCCAATCTTTCTTGATATGTCAGTCCCGCCATCCTGGGAATCATTCTGGTGAACCTTTGCTGCACTCCCTCAATAGCAAGAATGTCCTTCCTCAAGTTAGGAGACCAAAACTGTACACAATACTCCAGGTGTGGCCTCACCAAAGGCCCTGTACAACTGTAGTAACACCTCCCTGCCCCTGTACTCAAATCCCACTGGAATGGCTTGATTGGCTCTTGCATTTCAACGGGGATGCTGGCCCAGCTTCCTTGCAGTACACAGTTTTTTACTCGGGACAGCAGAGGATCTTGGCTGGTCCAAGTCCTAATCTGGTGGGCCGTGACAGGTGATTTATCATTTTCAAACACTTCCATGACCATCAACAAGTCTGCGGGCTGCGCCACCATCAACAAGGTTGCAGGCTGCGCCATTTCCACCCCTGTGATGGGCAATGGTAGCCGACTGAGAGCATCCGCACAGTTCTCGGTGCCTGGCCTGTGGCAGATGGTATAGTTTTACGCTGATAGCGTGAGTGCCCATCTTTGTATGCGGGCTGAGGCATTAGTATTTATCCCCTTATTTTCAGCGATCAGGGATGTGAGAGGCTTGTGATCGGCTTCCAGCTCAAATTTGAGGCCAAACAGGTGCTGATGCATTTTTTTTACCCCGAACACACACGCTAATGCCTCTTTCTCAATCATGCTGTAGGCCCTCTCGGCCTTAGGCAAGCTCCTGGAAGCATAGGCGACTGGTTGCAACTTCCCTGCAACGTTAGCTTATTGTAATACACACCCGACTCCGTACGACAACGCGTCACATGTTAGCACAAGTCTTTTACACGGTTTATACAATACAAGCAGCTTGTTGGAGCATAAAATGTTTCTGGCTTTCTCAAAAGCAATTACTTGGTTTTTTTCCCCATACCCAGTTCTCACCTTTGCGCAATAACAAATGTAGGGGCTCTAAAAGGGTGCTTAGTCCGGTAAGAAGTTACCAAAATAGTTGAGGAGTCCCAGGAACGACCGCAGCTCCGTGATGTTCTGTGGCCTGGGCACGTTCCTGATAGTCTCTGTCTTGGCGTCTGTGGGCCGAATGCTGTCCGCCGTGATCTTTCTCCCCAAAAGCTCCACTTCTGTTACCATGAAGACGCATTTCGACCTCTTCAGCCGCAGCCCTACGCGATCCAGTCGCTGGAGTACCTCCTCCAGGTTTTGTAGGTGCTCAGCGGTGTCCCGACCCGTGACCAATATGTCGTCCTGAAAGACCACCGTGTGTGGTACCGAATTGAGTAGGCTCTCCATGTTTCTCTGGAAGATCGCTGCAGCCGACCGAATTCCAAACGGGCATCTGTTGTAGATGAACAGTCCCTTGTGCGTGTTGATGCAGGTGAGGCCCTTCGAAGACTCCTCCAGCTCCTGCGTCATGTAGGCCGAAGTCAGGTCGAGCTTGGAGCATGTCTTGCCTCCTGCCAGCGTCGCAAATAGGTCGTCTGCCTTAGGTAGCGGGTATTGGTCCTGTAGCGAGAAACGATTAATAGTTACTTTATAATCGCCGCAAATCCTGACCGTGCCATCACTTTTGAGTACTGGAACAATCGGGCTGGCCCACTCGCTGAATTCCACTGTGGAGATGATGCCCTCACGTTGCAGCCTGTCCAGCTCGATTTCCACTCTCTCCCTTATCATGTGAGTTGCCGCTCGCGCCTTGTGGTGAATGGGTCGTGCCTCTGGGACAAAATGGATCCGCACCTTCGTCCCAGAAAAGTTTCCAATGCCTGGCTCAAAAAGGGAAGGAAATTTCTTAAGAACCTGGGTACATGAGGTCTCATCGACATGTGATAGCGCTCGGATGTCATCCCAGTTCCAGCGGATTTTGCCCAGCCAGCTCCTTCCAAGCAGTGTGGGGCCATTGCCTAGGACAATCCAGAGTGGCAGTTCGTGCACCGTGCCCTCGTAGGTGACCTTGACCATGGCGCTGCCCAGGACAGTGATAAGCTCTTTGGTGTACATAGAAACATAGAAACATAGAAAATAGGTGCAGGAGCAGGCCATTCAGCCCTTCTAGCCTGCACCGCCATTCAATGAGTTCATGGCTGAACATGAAACTTCAGTACCCCCTTCCTGCTTTCTCGCCATAACCCTTGATCCCCCGAGTAGTAAGGACTTCATCTAACTCCCTTTTGAATATATTTAGTGAATTGGCCTCAACTACTTTCTGTGGTAGAGAATTCCACAGGTTCACCACTCTCTGGGTGAAGAAGTTTCTCCTCATCTCGGTCCTAAATGGCTTACCCCTTATCCTCAGACTGTGACCCCTGGTTCTGGACTTCCCCAACATTGGGAACATTCTTTCTGCATCTAACCTGTCTAAACCCGTCAGAATTTTAAACGTTTCTATGAGGTCCCCTCTCATTCTTCTGAACTCCAGTGAATACAATCCCAATTGATCCAATCTTTCTTGATAGGTCAGTCCCGCCATCCCGGGAATCAGTCTGGTGAACCTTCGCTGCACTCCCTCAATAGCAAGAATGTCCTTCCTCAAGTTAGGAGACCAAAACTGTACACAATACTCCAGGTGTGGCCTCACCAAGGCCCTGTACAACTGTAGCAACACCTCCCTGCCCCTGTATTCAAATCCCCTCGCTATGAAGGCCAACATGCCATTTGCTTTCTTAACCGCCTGCTGTACCTGCATGCCAACCTTCAATGACTGATGTACCATGACACCCAGGTCTCGTTGCACCTTCCCTTTTCCTAATCTGTCACCATTCAGATAATAGTCTGTCTCTCTGTTTTTACCACCAAAGTGGATAACCTCACATTTATCCACATTATACTTCATCTGCCATGCATTTGCCCACTCACCTAACCTATCCAAGTCACTCTGCAGCCTAATAGCATCCTCCTCGCAGCTCACACTGCCACCCAACTTAGTATCATCCGCAAATTTGGAGATACTGCATTTAATCCCCTCGTCTAAATCATTAATGTACAATGTAAACAGCTGGGGCCCCAGCACAGAACCTTGCGGCACTCCACTAGTCACTGCCTGCCATTCTGAAAAGTACCCGTTTACTCCTACTCTTTGCTTCCTGTCTGACAACCAGTTCTCAATCCACGTCAGCACACTACCCCCAATCCCATGTGCTTTAACTTTGCACATTAATCTCTTGTGTGGGACCTTGTCGAAAGCCTTCTGAAAGTCCAAATATACCACATCAACTGGTTCTCCCTTGTCCACTTTACTGGAAACATCCTCAAAAAATTCCAGAAGATTTGTCAAGCATGATTTCCCTTTCACAAATCCATGCTGACTTGGACCTATCATGTCACCATTTTCCAGATGCACTGCTATGACATCCTTAATAATTGATTCCATCACTTTACCCACTACTGAGGTCAGGCTGACCGGTCTATAATTCCCTGTTTTCTCTCTCCCTCCTTTTCTCAGTTTTGTGTGGATGAGGCTCAGGGCTGGTCTGAATGCCTTGTTGCACCACAGTCTCTCAAACATCTTTTTACTCATGATGGATTGGCTAGCGCCAGTGGCCAGTTCCATGGCTATGGGTAAGCCATTCAATTTTACGTTTAGCATTACAGGTGGATATTTCATCGAAAATGTGTGCACCCCGTGTACTTCAGCATCTGCCTCCTCTCTCTGAGGCTCGAAATTGCTTTGATCCACCATGGACTGATTTTCCTCTGCCACGTGGTGGTTAGCAGGTTTTGCAGAGCTTGCAGCTCGTTTGCAAGCTCGTTGGAGGTGCCCCATTATTCCACAGCTCTTGCAAACATACCCTTTGAAGCGGCATGAATAGGCTGAATGGTAGCCTCCACAATGCCAACAAGGTGTGAATTGCCTTGCATTCATCCTTTGTTGGAGAGTCTGAGTCATCTGGGTCACCTGAGGCCTGCTGGCAGTTGCAGACTCATGGTTTCTGCCCTGTACATTTCTGCTCGCAAACACAGTTCCAGTTAATTTATGAACATTGCTAGCACTTGTGTGCTGAGAGATTTGTTTGGTGTTATCACTGGTGTACATAAACGCCTGTGCTCTCGCAATGGCCTTACTGAGGGTCGGTGTCTCTACAGTCAAAAGTTTTCGATGGATTGTCTCGTGGCCAATGACCATTACAAAAAAGACTCTGAGCATTTGCCCCAGTTAGCCATCTAACTCACATTGGCCTGCAAGTCGCCTTAGCTCGGCGACGTAGCTCGCCACTTCCTGACCTTCAGATCGCTGGCACGTGTAGAACTGATACTTCGCCATCAGCACGCTCTCCCTCGGGTTAAGATGTTCCCGAACCAGTGTACACAGCTCCTCATATGACTTATTTGTGGGTTTCACTGGAGCCAGAAAATTCTTCATGAGGCTGTAGTTCGGTGCCCCACATACTGTGAGGAGGACTGCTCTCCTATTTTCAGCGCTTCCTTCTCCATTCAGTTCGTTGGCTACAAAGTATTGGTCTAGCCGTTCGACATAGGCTTCCCAGTCCTCACCCTCTGAGAACTTCTCCAAGATGCCCACAGATTGCTGCATCTTTGCGTTGGATTCGTATTCTCGTCACCAGTTATTGTGTTCCTAACACAGATGAGGCTGCACACAGGGAGCTTAACGTAACAGTGACCATAGTCTTTAATAAGACACTCCAGAGTGAGGAACAGGCCTTAGGGCCGGCTTATATGCTGGGATCCCTTGGGACTTCAGGGGATGAGCTCCCTGGTGGCGGAACATGGGAGTGCATGCTTTACAGATACACAACAGGGTCTAAATCGAAAACAAAAATCTGCCTTTTCTTTTTACAGGTGCTGACAGATCTGCTGTATACTTCTGGCATCTTCTGCCTTTTGTTTCAGATTTCCAGCGTTCCCATCTATATTTATACCTTTGCTAAAATAACAAAACTGACATGGGGGTGGCCATCTGGCCACTTGTAATTGGCACATTTTGCTTTTTAAAACTTGAGCGAATCACTTTATTTGGATTGAAATGAGTAAACTCCTTCCCTTCGAATGCCCCCCCGAGAGTGTGAGGCCGGGCAGATTTTAATACCTGGGCGCCATTGTCATCCTCCAACACTGACTCGAGCCGGCAGACAGGAGTAATAGTTTTGGGGGCGGAGGTCAGACTGTCGCTGGGAACCCATGGAAACGGTTTTTAACAAGGTAAGTTAGGAATGGGGATGGGGGGCGCGATGATTGTGAAAGTCTGTATTTCCATCTATTTTTATATCTTTGTTCCAGTAACAAAACTAACAAAGTGGGCCACCTGGCCACTCATAATTGACATATTACCCTTTTTAAATCTTGAGAAACTCACTTTATTTAGATTAAAATGAGTAAATTCCTTCCCTTCAAATTGCTTTAGTTATCTCAAGTTTCTCTGCTCACAGGCTGATCTCCCATAATTCTGGTTCTATCGCCCTGATTTTAACATGGGGTGAGAGTGCGGGGCCCGGGAGATATAAAATTCCTCGTCCAATTATCCTGGCTCCTGCCCAAAACCAGCGGGCAGGAGTCCAAATTCAGGAGGGTATTCAATCACCCCCGGAAATGGTTCCTTGCAGGAATGACCAGACTTGAATGGATGTGGCGATCAACTGGTTTAGCCATTCAACGCCAGATCTGGTTCGAATTCAGAGAGCATTATCATTTCCTACAAAAACTGCTCACTATTCCAGGATCATTCTGGATTGCAAAAATAACCCACGGCTACAATGCTCTACTGCTAACCATCTTCTTGAACCCCTCTCCCCTGTCTCCACCACATTGCCCTCCAACAACAAAGTATGAGGAGCTCATGGACTTCTTTGTCTCAAAGATTGAGACCATACAATCAACTGCCTCTGCGAGTTCCCTTCCTTCCCCTAGCCCACAGGGCCAAACTTCATCAGTTAATTCAGAAACTCGGGCCCTGAACTTAAGGAAAGGTAACTTCGATGGTTTGAGGCGTGAATTGGCTAGAATAGACTGGCAAATGATACTTAAAGGGTTGACGGTGGATAGGCAATGGCAAACATTTAAAGATCACATGGATGAACTTCAGCAATTGTACAATTGGCCAGAAAAAGCAGCAAACCTGAGGACTGGGAGAAATTTAGAATTCAGCAGAGGAGGACAAAGGGTTTAATTAAGAGGGGGAAAATAGAGTACGAGAAGAAGCTTGCCAGGAACATAAAAACTGACTGCAAAAGCTTCGATAGATATGTGAAGAGAAAATGATTAGTGAAGACAAACGTAGGTCCCTTGCAGTCGGATTCAGGTGAATTTATAATGGGGTACAAAGAAATGGCAGACCAATTGAACAAATACTTTGGTTCTGTCTTCACGAAGGAAGACACAAATAACCTTCCGGAAGTACTAGGGGACCGAGGGTCTCGTGAGAAGGAGGAACTGAAGGATATCCTTATTAGGCGGGAAATTGTGTTAGGGAAATTGATGGGATTAAAGGCCGATAAATCCCCGGGGCCTGATAGTCTGCATCCCAGAGCACTAAAGGAAGTGGTCCTAGAAATAGTGGATGCATTGGTGATCAATTTCCAACAGTCTATCGAATCTGGATCAGATCCTATGGACTGGAGGGTAGCTAATGTAACAACACTTTTTAAAAAGGGAGGGAGAGAGAAAGTGGGTAATTATAGTCATCAGTGGTGGGGAAAATGTTGGAATCAATTATTAAGAATGAAATAGCAGTGCATTTGGAAAACAGTGACAGGATCGGTCCAAGTCAGCATGGATTTATGAAAGGGAAATCATGCTTGACAAATCTTCTAGAATTTTTTGAGGATGCAACTGGCAGAGTGGACAAGGAGAACCAGTGGACGTGGTGTATTTGGACTTTCAAAAAGCTTTTGACAAAGTCCCACACAAGAGATTGGTGTGCAAAATCAAAGCACATGGTATTGGGGGTAATATACTGACGTGGATAGAGAACTGGTTGGCAGACAGGAAGCAGAGAGTCGGGATAAACAGGTCCTTTTCAGAATAGTAGGCAGTGACTAGTGGGGTGCCGCAGGGCTCAGTGCTGGGACAGCTATTTACAATATACATTAATGATTTAGATGAAGGAATTGAGTGTAATATCTCCAAGTTTGCGGATGACACTTAGCTGGGTGGCGGTGTGAGCTGTGAGGAGGACGCTAAGAGGCTGCAGGGTGACTTGGACAGGTTAGATGAGTGGGCAAAGGTATGGCAGATGCAGTATAATGTGGATAAATGTGAGGTTATTTGGGGGCAAAAACAGGAAGGCAGAATATTATCTGAATGGTGGCAGATTAGGAAAAGGGGAGGTGCAACGAGACCTGGGTGTCATGGTTCATCAGTCACTGAAAGTGGGCATGCAGGTCCAGCAGGCAGTGAAGAAGGCAAATGGCATGTTGGCCTTCATAGCTAGGGGATTTGAGTATAGGAGCAGGGAGGTCTTACTGCAGTTATACAAGGCCTTGGTGAGGCCTCACCTGGAATATTGTGTTCAGTTTTAGTCACCTAATCTGAGGAAGGACATTCTTGCTATTGAGGGAGTGCAGCGAAGGTTCACCAGACTGATTTCCAGGATGGCAGGACTGACATATGAGGAGATATTGGATCGACTGGGCCTGTATGCACTGGAGTTTAGAAGGATGAGAGAGGATCTCATAGAAACGTATAAAATTCTGACGGGACTGGACAGGTTAGATGCTGGAAGAATGTTCCCGATGTTGGGGAAGTCCAGAACCAGGGGACACAGTCTAAGCCATTTGGGACTGAGATGAGGAGAAACTTCTTCACTCAGAGAGTTGTTAACCTGTGGAATTCCCTACCGCAGAGAGTTGTTGATGCCAGTTCATTGGATATATTCAAGAGGGAGTTAGATATGGCCCTTACGGCTAAAGGGATTAAGGGTATAGAGAGAAAGCAGGAAAGGGGTACCGAGGTGAATGATCAGCCATGATCTTATTGAATGGTGGTGCAGGCTCAAAGGGCCGAATGGCCTACTCCTGCGCCCATTTTCTAAGTTTCTATGTTTATTTCATCCAGAATTTCACACTCCTCCTCAATAGCAATATCTGCATTGCCCTTTCCTTTGTGAAAACAGACGCAAATTATTCATTAAGAACCATACCAACATCATCCACTTCCACACAGAGATTACCCTCATGGTCACTAATAGGCCCTACCCCTTCTTTAGTTATCGTCTTGCTCTTAATATATTTATAAAACATCTTTGGGTTTTCCTTAATTTTACTTGCCAAGAATTTTTCACGCTCTTAGCATTCCTAATATCCTTTTTAATTTTAATTTTACCTCTGAACTTTTTATATTCCTCCAAAGATTCTACAGTATTTAGCCCTTGATATATGACATAAACTTCCCTTTTTTTCTTTGTTCTCCCCTGTAAGTTCCTAGACATCCAGGGGGCTCTAGGATTGTTACTCCCACCCTTTTTCTTTAAGGGCACATGTTTGGCCTGAGCCCTCCAGATCTCCTCCTTGAATGCCTCCCACTGTTCTAACACTGATTTACCCACAAGTAGCTGTTTCCAGTCCACTGTGGCCAAATCACTTCGCAAAATTAGCTTTTCACTAATTTGAGACTTTTATTCCTGGTTGATCCTTGTCCTTATCCATAACTACCTTGAATCTGACTGAATTATGATCACTGGCCCCCAAGTTCTCTCCCACTAACACCCCTTCCACCTGCCCAGCTTCAGTCCCCAAAACTAAACCCAGAACCGCCCCCTCTCGTGTTGGGCTTGTTACATACTGACTAAAAAAGTTCTCTTGAATGCATTTTAAGAATTCCGCACCCTCTATACCCTTCACACTATATTTTTCCAATCAATATTGGGATAGTTGAAATCCCCTACTCTTACTGCCCTATGGTTTTTGGACTTCGCAGAAATTTGCCAACATATTTGCTCCTCCATCTCCCTCCTACTGTTTGGGAGTCTATAATAAACACCCAGCAGTGTGATCGCCCCTTTTTATTTTTCAATTCAACCCATATGGCCTCATTTGATGATCCTTCTAACATATCATCCCTCCTCACCGCTGTAATAGTTTATTTAATCAGTACCGCGACCCCCCCACCCCCCCCTGCCTTTTTACCCCACTCTCTGTCTTGTCTAGAAATCCTGTAACCAGGAATATTGAACTGCCAAACCTGCCCCTCTTTCAGTCATGTCTCTCTAATGGCTATAATGTCATACTCCCAAGTGTCTACCTGTGCTCTTAGCTCATCCGCCTTATTCGCTGTACTCCTTGCATTAAAGTATATACCATTTAACACAGGAAGACCTCCTTGATTACTACTTACTAACCCTTGTTTCCTCTGTCTTACAGATTCACTTTCTACATTCTTGCTATCCAATTTCAGCTTTATTTCCTTCCCTTTTGAATTCTCAGGTTCCCATCCCCCTGCCAAGCTAGTTTAAACTCTCCCCAACAGCACTAGCAAAACTCCCCGCGAGGATATTGGTCCCGGCGCTGTTGAGGTGCAACCTGTCCGGTTTGTACAGGTCCCATCTCCCCCAGAAGCGGTCCCAATGCCTCAGAAATTTAAAGCCCTCCCTCCTACACCAACTCTCCAGCCACGCCTTCATCCTCTCTATCCTTCTATTCTATACTCAGCACGTGACACCGGTAGTAACCCGGAGATTACTACCTTTGAGGTTCTACGCTTTAATTTTCCTCCTAGCTCCCTGAATTCTGCCTGCAGGACCTAATCCCTCTTTTTACTGATGTAATTCGTCCTGATAGGGACCACGACCTCTAGCTGTTTATCCTCTCTCCCCAGAATGCCCTGCGTCCGGTCTGCGATACTCTTGACCTTTGCACCAGGGAGTCACCAGACCATCCTGGAGTCACGTCTACAGCCGCAGAAACACCTCTCTGTTCCCCTAACTATTGAATCCCCTACCGCTACAGCTCCTTTATTCTTCGCCCCTCCCCCCTGTGCAGCTGAGCCACCCGTGGTGCCTTGGACTTGGCTCTGGCTGCACTCCCCAGAGGCACCATCACCATCACCGGTACTCAAAAGAGAATATTGGTTAGAAAGTGAGATAAGCTCGGGGGGGGGACTCCTGCACTATCTGCCTAGCGTTCTTCATCCATCTGGTGGTCACCCACTTCCCCTCTACCTGCACACTTTTAAACTGCGGGGTGACCACCTCCTGAAACGTGCTATCCACATAGTTCTCAGCCTCGCGGATGCACTGCATTGACTCCAGCCGCCGCTCAAGCTCGAGCAGTTGAAGCTGGAGACACTTCCTGCACACATGGTTGTCTAGGCTGCGCGAAGAGTCCAGGACTTCCCACATGACGCAGGATGTGCACTCCACGGGACTGAGCTGCACTGCTATCCCTCTATTTAGACTTATCTGGTTAAAAAGAGAACGAGAAAGAGAGATACTGACTAATCAAACAGCTAAACAATTACCTGCCCGGCCAAGGGCTGTGAGCTCCTCACCAGAAGTAAACTCCTCGCCAAATCTCCAGGCTTTCTGCTCCTCGGACTCCTTACCTCCCGAACACTCAGACCTCCGGGCCTCCCGACTCACTGAACTCCCGACTTACCGAACTCCTGAGTCGCCAACCTCCCGACTCACGGAACTCCCGACTCACCGAACTCCCAACTCACCGAACTCCCGACTCACCGACCTCCCGACTCACGGAACTCCCGACTCACCGAACTCCCGACTCACTGAACTCCCGACTCACCGAACTCCTGACTCACCGAACTCCTGAGTCGCCAACCTCCCGACTCACGGAACTCCCGACTCACCGAACTCCCAACTCACCGAACTCCCGACTTACCGACCTCCCGACTCATGGAACTCCCGACTCACCGAACTCCTGAGTCACCAACCTCCCGACTCACCGAACTCCCGACTCACCGAACTCCTGAGTCGCCAACCGACCGACTCACGGAACTCCCGACTCACCGAACTCCCGACTCACGGAACTCCCGACTCACCGAACTCCCGACTCACCGAATTCCCGATTCACCGAGCTCCCGACTCACGGAACTCCCGACTCACGGAACTCCCGACTCACCGAACTCCTGAGTCGCCAACCTCCCGACTCACCGAACTCCCGACTCACCAACCTCCCGACTCACCGAACTCCCAACTCACGGAACTCCCGACTCACCGAACTCCCGACTCACCAACCTCCCGACTCACCGGCCTCCCGACTCACCGAACTCCCGACTCACGGACTCCCGACTCGCCGACCTCCCGACTCACGGAACTCCCGACTCACGGAACTCCTGACTCACGGAACTCCCGACTCACCGAACTCCTGAGTCGCCGACCTCCCGACTCACGGAACTCCCGACTCACGGAACTCCCAACTCACCGAACTCCCGAGTCGCCGAACTCCCGACTCACCGAACTCCCGACTCACCGAACTCCCGACTCACCGAACTCCCGACTCACCGAACTCCCGACTCACGGAACACCCGACTCACCGAACTCCCGACTCACCGAACTCCCGACTCACCGAACTCCTGAGTCGCCAACCTCCCAACTCACCGAACTCCCGACTCACCGAACTCCCGACTCACCGAACTCCCGACTCACCAACCTCCCGACTCACCGGCCTCCCGACTCACCGAACTCCCGACTCGCGGAACTCCCGACTCGCGGAACCCCCGACTCGCAGAACTCCCGACTCGCCGACCTCCCGACTCACGGAACTCCCGACTCACCGAACTCCTGACTCACCGACCTCCTGACTCACCGGCCTCCAGACTCGCCGACCTCCCGACTCACTCACCGACCTCCTGACTCAATCACCGACCTCCCGACTCACCGACCTCCCGACTCACCGAACTCCGGATTCACCGAACTCCCAATTCACCGAACTCACGACTCGCCGACCTCCCGAGTCGTCGACCTCCCGACTCACCGACCTCCCGACTCACCGACCACCCGACTCACCGACCTCCCGACTCACCGACCTCCCGACTCACCGACCTCCCGACTCACCGACCTCCCGACTCACTCACCGACCTCCCGACTCACTCACCGACCTCCCGACTCACCGACCTACCGACTCACCGAACTCCCGATTCACCGAACTCCCAATTCACCGAACTCCCGACTCTCCGACCGCCCGACTCACTCACCGACCTCCCGACTCACTCACCGACCTCCCGACTCACTCACCGACCTCCCGACTCACCGACCTACCGACTCACCGAACTCCCGATTCACCGAACTCCCAATTCACCGAACTCCCGACTCTCCGACCGCCCGACTCACTCACCGACCTCCCGACTCACTCACCGACCTCCCGACTCACTCACCGACCTACCGACTCACAGAACTCCCGATTCACCGAACTCCCAATTCACCGAACTCCCGACTCGCCGACCTCCCGACTCGCCGACCTCCCGACTCACTCACCGACCTCCCGACTCACTCACCGGACTCACGACTCACCGACCTTCCGACTCACCAAACTCCCGATTCACCGATCTCCTGATTCACCGAACTCCCGATTCACCGAACTCCCGACTCGCCGACCTCCCGGCTCGCCGACCTCCCGACTCACCGGACTCACGACTCGCCGACCTCCCGACTCACCGAACTCCCGACTCACCGACCTCCCGACTCGCCGACCTCCCGACTCGCCGACCTCCCGACTCACCGAACTCCCGAATCACTCGCCGACCTCCCGACTCACTGGACTCATGACTCACCGACCTCCCGACTCACCGGACTCACGACTCACCGACCTCCCGACTCACCGGACTCACGACTCACCGACCTCCCGACTCACCGACCTCCCGACTCACCGAACTCCCAAATCACTCACCGAACTCCCGATTCGCTGACCTCCTGACTCACCGAACTCCTGACTCGCCGACCTCCCGACTCACCGAACTCCCGATTCACCGACCTCCCGACTCACCGACCTCCCGACTCACCGACCTCCCGAACTCCCGACTCACTGAACTCCTGACTCACCGACCTCCCGACTCACTGACCTCCCGACTCACTGACCTCCCGACTCACTGACCTCCCGACTCACTGACCTCCCGATTCACCGACCTCCCGACTCACCGACCTCCCGACTCACCGACATCCCGAACTCCCGACTCACTGAACTCCTGACTCACCGACCTCCCGACTCACCGACCTCCCGACTCACTGACCTCCCGACTCACCGACCTCCCGACTCACTGACCTCCCGACTCACTGACCTCCCGACTCACCGACCTCCCGACTCACTGACCTCCCGATTCACCGACCTCCCGATTCACCGACCTCCCGACTCACCGACCTCCCGACTCACCGACCTCCCGAACTCCCGACTCACTGAACTCCTGACTCACCGACCTCCCGACTCACTGACCTCCCGACTCACCGACCTCCCGACTCACCGACCTCCCGAACTCCCGACTCACTGAACTCCTGACTCACCGACCTCCCGACTCACTGACCTCCCGACTCACTGACCTCCCGACTCACCGACCTCCCGACTCACCGACCTCCCGACTCACCGACCTCCCGACTCACCGACCTCATGACTCACCGACCTCCCGACTCACTGACCTCCCGACTCACCGACCTCCCGACTCACTGACCTCCCGACTCACCGACCTCCCGACTCGCCGAACTCCCGACTCACTGAACTCCCGACTCACCGACCTCCCGACTCACCGACCTCCCGACTCACCGACCTCATGACTCACCGACCTCCCGACTCAGCGACCTCCCGACTCACCGACCTCATGACTCACCGACCTCCCGACTCACTGAACTCCCGACTCACCGACCTCCCGACTCACTTACCGACCTCCGGACTCACTGACCATCGACTCACCGACCTCCCGACTCACTGACCTCCCGACTCACCGAACTCCTGACTCACTCAACTCCTGACTCACTGAACTCCTGACTCACTGAACTCCTGACTCGCCGACCTCCTGACTCGCCGAACTCCCGACTCGCCGAACTCCCGACTCGCCGAACTCTCGACTCACTGACCTCCCAACTCACCGACCTCCTGACTCGCCGAACTCCCGACTCGCCGAACTCTCGACTCACCGATTCCCGACTCACCGACCTCCTGACTCGCCGAACTCACGACTCGCCGACCTCCCGAGTCGTCGACCTCCCAACTCACCGACTTCCCGACTCACCGACCTCCAGACTCACTCACCGACCTCCCGACTCACCGACCTCCCGACTCACGGACCTCCCGACTCACCGACATCCCGACTCACCGACCTCCAGACTCACTCACCGACCTCCCGACTCAACGACCTCCCGACTCACGGACCTCCCGACTCACCGACCTCCCGACTCACCGACCTCCCGACTCGCCGACCTCCCGACTCACTGACCTCCCGACTCGCCGAACTCCCGAATCGCCGACATCCCGACTCGCCGAACTCCCGACTCACCGAGTTCCCGACTCACGGACCTCCCGACTCGCCGAACTCCCGACTCGCCGAACTCCCGACTCGCCGACCTCCCAACTCACCGACCTCCCGACTCACCGACCTCCAGACTCACTCACCGACCTCCCGACTCACCAACCTCCCGACTCACCGAACTCCCGACTCACCAAACTCCCGACTCACCAAACTCACGACTCGCCGAACTCACGACTCACCGAACTCATGACTCGCTGACCTCCCAAGTCGCCGACCTCCCAACTCACCGACCTCCAGACTCACTCACCGAACTCCCAACACACCGACCTCCCGACTCACCGACCTCCCGACTCACCGACCTCCCGACACACCGAACACCCGACTCACCGACCTCCCGACTCACTCACCGACCTCCCGACTCACCAACCTCCCGACTCACCGAACTCCCGACTCACCAAACTCACGACTCGCCGAACTCCCGACTCACCGAACTCATGACTCGCTGACCTCCCAAGTCGCCGACCTCCCGAATCACCGACCTCCAGACTCACTCACCGAACTCCCAACACACCGACCTCCCGACTCACCGACCTCCCGACTCACTCACCGAACTTCCGACACACCGACATCCCGACTCACCGACATCCCGAATCGCCGACCTCCCGACTCACCGACCTCCCGACACGCCGAACACCCGACTCGCCGAACTCCCGACTCGCCGAACTCCCGACTCACCGATCTCCCGACTCGCCGAACTCCCGACTCGCCGAACTCCCGACTCGCCGAACTCCCGACTCGCCGAACTCCCGACTCACCGATCTCCCGACTCGCCGAACTCCCGACTCGCCGAACTCCCGACTCACCGAACTCCTGACTCACCGACCTGCTGACTCCCACCGAACTCTTGAATCACTCACCGAACTCCCGATTCGCCGACCTCCCGACTCACCGAACTCCTGACTCACCGAACTCCCGACTCGCCGACCTCCCGACTCGCCGACCTCCCGACTCACCAAACTCCCGAATCACTCGCCGACCTCCCGACTCACCGGACTCACGACTCACCGACCTCCCGACTCGCCGACCTCCCGACTCACCAAACTCCCGAATCACTCGCCGACCTCCCGACTCACCGGACTCACGACTCACCGACCTCCCGACTCACCGGACTCACGACTCACCGACCTCCCGACTCACCGGACTCACGACTCACCGACCTCCCGACTCACCGACCTCCCGACTCACCGAACTCCCAAATCACTCACCGAACTCCCGATTCGCTGACCTCCTGACTCACCGAACTCCTGACTCGCCGACCTCCCGACTCACCGAACTCCCGATTCACCGACCTCCCGACTCACCGACCTCCCGACTCACCGACCTCCCGAACTCCTGACTCACTGAACTCCTGACTCACCGATCTCCCGACTCACTGACCTCCCGAGTCACTGACCTCCCGACTCACCGACCTCCCGACTCACCGACCTCCCGACTCACCGACCTCCTGACTCACCGAACTCCCGACTCACCGACCTCCTGACTCACCGAACTCCCGACTCGCCGACCTCCCAACTCACCGAACTCCCGACTCACCAAACTCCCGACTCACCAAACTCACGACTCGCCGAACTCACGACTCACCGAACTCATGACTCGCTGACCTCCCAAGTCGCCGACCTCCCAACTCACCGACCTCCAGACTCACTCACCGAACTCCCAACACACCGACCTCCCGACTCACCGACCTTCCGACTCACCGACCTCCCGACACGCCGAACACCCGACTCACCGACCTCCCGACTCACTCACCGACCTCCCGACTCACCAACCTCCCGACTCACCGAACTCCCGACTCACCAAACTCACGACTCGCCGAACTCACGACTCACCGAACTCATGACTCGCTGACCTCCCAAGTCGCCGACCTCCCGAATCACCGACCTCCAGACTCACTCACCGAACTCCCAACACACCGACCTCCCGACTCACCGACCTCCCGACTCACTCACCGAACTTCCGACACACCGACATCCCGACTCACCGACATCCCGAATCGCCGACCTCCCGACTCACCGACCTCCCGACACGCCGAACACCCGACTCGCCGAACTCCCGACTCGCCGAACTCCCGACTCACCGATCTCCCGACTCGCCGAACTCCCGACTCGCCGAACTCCCGACTCGCCGAACTCCCGACTCACCGATCTCCCGACTCGCCGAACTCCCGACTCGCCGAACTCCCGACTCACCGAACTCCTGACTCACCGACCTGCTGACTCCCACCGAACTCTTGAATCACTCACCGAACTCCCGATTCGCCGACCTCCCGACTCACCGACCTCCCGACTCACCGAACTCCCGATTCGCCGACCTCCCGACTCACCGAACTCCTGACTCACCGAACTCCCGACTCGCCGACCTCCCGACTCGCCGACCTCCCGACTCACCAAACTCCCGAATCACTCGCCGACCTCCCGACTCACCGGACTCACGACTCACCGACCTCCCGACTCGCCGACCTCCCGACTCACCAAACTCCCGAATCACTCGCCGACCTCCCGACTCACCGGACTCACGACTCACCGACCTCCCGACTCACCGGACTCACGACTCACCGACCTCCCGACTCACCGGACTCACGACTCACCGACCTCCCGACTCACCGACCTCCCGACTCACCGAACTCCCAAATCACTCACCGAACTCCCGATTCGCTGACCTCCTGACTCACCGAACTCCTGACTCGCCGACCTCCCGACTCACCGAACTCCCGATTCACCGACCTCCCGACTCACCGACCTCCCGACTCACCGACCTCCCGAACTCCTGACTCACTGAACTCCTGACTCACCGACCTCCCGACTCACTGACCTCCCGAGTCACTGACCTCCCGACTCACCGACCTCCCGACTCACCGACCTCCCGACTCACCGACCTCCTGACTCACCGAACTCCCGACTCACCGACCTCCCGACTCACCGACCTCCTGACTCACCGAACTCCCGACTCACCGACCTCCCGACTCACCGACCTCCCGACTCACCGACCTCCCGACTCACCGACCTCCCGACTCACCGATCTCCCGACTCACCGACCTCCCGACTCACCGACCTCCCGACTCACCGACCTCCCGACTCGCCGACCTCCCGACATACTTACCGACCTCCCGACTCACTGACCTCCCGACTCACCGACCTCCCGACTCACTGACCTCCCGATTCACCGAACTCCTGACTCACTCAACTCCTGACTCACTGAACTCCTGACTCACCGACTTCCCGACTCACCGACCTCCAGACTCACCGACCTCCCGACTCACCGACCTTCCGACTCACCGACCTCCCGACTCACGGACCTCCCGACTCACCGACCTCCCGACTCACGGACCTCCCGACTCGCCGAACTCACGACTCGCCGACCTCCCGACTCACCGACCTCCTGACTCGCCGAACTCACGACTCGCCGACCTCCCAACTCACCGATTCCTGACTCACCGACCTCCTGACTCGCCGAACTCACGACTCGCCGACCTCCCGAGTCGTCGACCTCCCAACTCACCGACTTCCCGACTCACCGACCTCCAGACTCACTCACCGACTTCCCGACTCACCGAGTTCCCGACTCACGGACCTCCCGACTCGCCGAACTCCCGACTCGCCGAACTCCCGACTCGCCGACCTCCCAACTCACCGACTTCCCGACTCACCGACCTCCTGACTCGCCGAACTCACGACTCACGGACCTCCCGACTCACCGACCTCCCGACTCGCCGAACTCCCGACTCGCCGACCTCCCGACTCGCCGAACTCCCGACTCGCCGACCTCCCGACTCACCGACCTCCAGACTCACTCACCGACCTCCCGACTCACCGACCTCCCGACTCGCCGAACTCCCGACTCACCGAGTTCCCGACTCACCGACCTCCCGACTCGCCGAACTCCCGACTCACCGAGTTCCCGACTCACGGACCTCCCGACTCGCCGAACTCCCGACTCACCGAACTCCCGACTCACCGAACTCCCGACTCACCAAACTCACGACTCGCCGAACTCACGACACACCGAACTCATGACTCGCTGACCTCCCAAGTCGCCGACCTCCCAACTCACCGACCTCCAGACTCACTCACCGAACTCCCAACACACCGACCTCCCGACTCACCGACCTCCCGACTCACCGACCTCCCGACTCACCGACCTCCCAACTCACCGACCTCCAGACTCACTCACCGAACTCCCAACACACCGACCTCCCGACACACCGACCTTCCGACTCACCGACCTCCCGACTCACCGACCTCCCGACTCACCGACCTCCCGACACGCCGAACACCCGACTCACCGACCTCCCGACTCACTCACCGACCTCCCGACTCACCAACCTCCCGACTCACCGAACTCCCGACTCACCAAACTCACGACTCGCCGAACTCCCGACTCACCGAACTCATGACTCGCTGACCTCCCAAGTCGCCGACCTCCCGACTCACCGACCTCCAGACTCACTCACCGAACTCCCAACACACCGACCTCCCGACTCACCGACCTCCCGACTCACTCACCGAACTTCCGACACACCGACATCCCGAATCGCCGACCTCCCGACTCGCTGAACTCCCGACTCGCCGACCTCCCGACTCGCCGAACTCCCGACTCACCGAGTTCCCGACTCACGGACCTCCCGACTCGCCGAACTCCCGACTCGCCGACCTCCCGACTCGCCGAACTCCCGACTCGCCGAACTCCCGACTCACCGACTTCCCGACTCACCGACCTCCAGACTCACTCACCGACCTCCCGACTCACGGACCTCCCGACTCGCCGAACTCCCGACTCGCCGACCTCCCGACTCGCCGAACTCCCGACTCGCCGAACTCCCGACTCACCGACTTCCCGACTCACCGACCTCCAGACTCACTCACCGACCTCCCGACTCACCGACCTCCCGACTCACGGACCTCCCGACTCACCGACCTCCCGACTCACGGACCTCCCGACTCACGGATTTCCCGACTCACCGAACTCCCGAATCGCCGACCTCCCGACTCGCCGACCTCCCGACTCGCCGAACTCCCGACTCGCCGAACTCCCGACTCACCGAACTCCCGACTCACCGACCTCCCGAATCGTCGACCTCCCGACTCACCGACCTCCCGACTCACCGACCTCCCGACTCACTGAACTCCGGACTCACCGAACTCCCGACTCGCCGAACTCCCGACTCGCCAACCTCCCAACTCACCGACCTCCCGACTCACCGACCTCCAGACTCACTCACCGACCTCCCGACTCACCAACCTCCCGACTCACCGAACTCCCGACTCACCGAACTCCCGACTCACCAAACTCACGACTCGCCGAACTCATGACTCGCTGACCTCCCAAGTCGCCGACCTCCCAACTCACCGACCTCCAGACTCACTCACCGAACTCCCAACACACCGACCTCCCAACACACCGAACTCCCAACTCACCGACCTCCCAACACACCGACCTCCCGACTCACCGACCTCCCGACTCACCGACCTCCCGACTCACCGACCTCCCGACACGCCGAACACCCGACTCACCGACCTCCCGACTCACTCACCGACCTCCCGACTCACCAACCTCCCGACTCACCGAACTCCCGACTCACCAAACTCACGACTCGCCGAACTCCCGACTCACCGAACTCATGACTCGCTGACCTCCCAAGTCGCCGACCTCCCGACTCACCGACCTCCAGACTCACTCACCGAACTCCCAACACACCGACCTCCCGACTCACCGACCTCCCGACTCACTCACCGAACTTCCGACACACCGACATCCCGAATCGCCGACCTCCCGACTCACCGACCTCCCGACACGCCGAACACCCGACTCGCCGAACTCCCGACTCGCCGAACTCCCGACTCACCGATCTCCCGACTCGCCGAACTCCCGACTCACTGACCTCCCGACTCACCGAACTCCTGACTCACCGACCTGCTGACTCCCACCGAACTCTTGAATCACTCACCGAACTCCCGATTCGCCGACCTCCCGACTCACCGAACTCCTGACTCACCGAACTCATGACTCGCTGACCTCCCGACTCGCCGACCTCCAGACTCACCGACCTCCCGACCCACTCACCGACCTCCCGACTCACTCACCGACCTCCCGACTCACCGACCTACCGACTCACCGACCTCCCGACTCACCGACCTCCCGACTCACCGACCTCCCGACTCACCGACCTCCCGACTCACCGAACTCCTGACTCACCGATCTCCCGACTCGCCGATCTCCCGACTCGCCGATCTCCCGACTCGCCGACCTCCCGACTCGCCGAACTCCTGACTCACCGACCTCCCGACTCACCGAACTCCCGACTCACTCACCGACCTCCCGGCTCACTCACCGACCTCCCGACTCACCGACCTCCCGACTCACCGAACTCCCGACTCGCCGAACTCCCGACTCACAGAACTCCCGACTCACCGAACTCCCGACTCACCGAACTCACGACTCGCCGACCTCCCGAGTCGTCGACCTCCCGACTCACTGACCTCCAGACTCACTCACCGACCTCCCGACTCACCGACCCCCCGACTCACCGACCTCCCGACTCACTCACCGACCTCCCGACTCACCGAACTCCCGACTCACCGAACTCCCGACTCACCGAACTCACGACTCGCCGACCTCCCGAGTCGTCGACCTCCCGACTCACTGACCTCCAGACTCACTCACCGACCTCCCGACTCACCGACCCCCCGACTCACCGACCTCCAGACTCACTCACCGACCCCCCGACTCACCGAACTCCCGACTCACCGACCTCCCGACTCACCGACCTCCCGACTCACCGACCTCCCGACTCACCGACCTCCCGACTCACCGATCTCCCGACTCACCGACCTCCCGACTCACCGACCTCCCGACTCACCGACCTCCCGACTCACCGAACTCCCGACTCACCGAACTCCCGACTCACCGAACTCCAGATTCACCGAACTCACGACTCGCCGAACTCCCAACTCGCCGAACTCATGACTCGCTGACCTCCCGATTCGCCGACCTCCCAACTCACCGACCTCCAGACTCATTCACCGAACTCCCAACTCGCCGAACTCCCGACTCGCCGACCTCCCGACTCACTGAACTCCCGAACTCCCGAAGCTTCCGACTCGCCGACCTCCCGACAGATGAGCAGGACATGGAAGCTGAGGTCAGTTGAAATTCCCCATCCTCATCTTGACTGAGATCAACTAGTTCAGCACAGACCAGGGACCAACTCTTTCCTTATTGGTCAAGCTAGGAATCTGACACATGCAGGAATCTATTTAATGCTAGATGGCCTGCAAACAAATGGGTGAGAAATCCAAATCAAGTAGCGTTTCGATTTACCTGATGTGGAGTGCAATTTTCTCTCTGGAGAGACACAGTCCATTTATCTAGCTCCAGAGAATGAGGCCGTGGGTTGGCAACATCCTCAGTGCTCACTTGGTGCTCAACCATCTCAAGCTCATCTGCTTTGAGGTTTTGTTGTGATGAAAGACCTAAAAGTTATAGATGCTGTCAGACCTGCTGCATATTCCTGGCAACTTCTGCTTTTCTTTCAGATTGCCAGCATTTCCATCTATATTTATCTCTTTGTTACAATAACAAAACTAACACAGGGGACCATCTGGCCAGCCATAATTGGCATATTATCCTCTTCAAATTTTGAGAATCTCACTTTATTTATATTAAAATGAGTAAATTCCTTCCCTTCAAATGCTTTAGTTATCTCAAGTTTCTTGCTCACAGGCTGATCTCCCATAATTATGGTTCTATTGCCTCGATTTTAACATAATTGGGAGCTTGAGACCCGGTTTATTCTAACTTCCAGGCCCAATTATTCTAGGGTGACCATATTTTCTAAACCGAATCCGGGGCCACACAGTGGGGCCAAGTTTCGGCCTGAGTTGCTCCTAATTTTTTGGAGCAACTGGTTTAGAATGGAGTATCTTAGAAATTCAAATTCTCGGCATTTAGTTTGCTCCAGTTCTAGTCAGTTAGAACAATTTCACTTTGGAACAAAAAAATTTTTTTCAAAAGGGGGCGTGTCCGGCCACTTACGCCTGTTTTCAAAGTTTCGGCAGTGAAAACTTACTCCAAACTAACTTAGAATGGAGTAAGTGAAGATTTTTGTACGCTCGAAAAAACCTTGTCCACACTTTAGAAAATCAGGCGTAGGTTACAAATCAGGCGTAGGGAAGGGGAGGTGGGGTTTAAAGGGAACTTTACAAACATTAAACACTTCAGTTTTACAAATAAAGAGCCATCATCAATAATAAATGATAAATACATCAATAAATCAACCAATAAATCAATCAAAAAAAAGTAATAAAAAATTAAAAAAATGTAAAAAATCAATAAATAAAACATTTTCTACTTACCGACTGCAGCACTGGGAGTCCTCCAATAGCGTGCTGGGACGCCCCCCCACCCCCTCCCACTGTGTCTCTGTCAGTGTCTCTCTCTCTGTCTGTGTGTGTGTGTCTCTCACTCTCTGTCTGTCGGTGTCTGTGTTTCTGACAGCGAGGGGAGGGAGAGAAGGGGGGTGGGAGGGGGAGAAGGGGGGGAGGAGGAGGGGGAGAAGGGGGTGGGGGGGAGGGGGAGAAGGGGGTTGGGGGGGAGAAGGGGGTGGGAGGGGGAGAAGGGGGGAGGGGAGGGGAGAAGGGGGTGGGGGGGAGGGGAGAAGGGGGGTGGGGGGAGAAGGGGGGTGGGAGGGGGAGATGGGGGGAGGGGGAGGGGAGAAGGGGTGGGGGGGAGGGGGAGAAGGGGGGTGGGGGGAGGAAGGAGGAGGGAGGTAGAGGGGGTGGGGTGGGGGGGAGGAAAGAGAAGGGAGGTCGAGGGGGTGGGGTGGGGAGGTGGGGGAGGAGGAGGGTGGTTAGGGGGGGTGGGGGGGAGGAGGAGGGGGGGTGAGGACGAGGGGTGGTGGGGGAGGAGGTGGAGGAGGAGGAGGAGGGAGTTGGGGGGGAGGAGGTGGGGGGGTGGGAGGAGGAGAGGAGGGGCGAGGAGAAGGGGGGAGGAGAAGGGGGAGGAGGAGAGAGGGGAGGGGGGGGAGAGGGGGAGAAGGGAGAGAGGAGGGAGGGAGGGGAAGGAGAGAGGAGGGAGGGAAGGAGAGAGGAGGGAGGGAGGGGAGGGAGGGGAAGGAGAGAGGAGGGAGGGAGGGAAGGAGAGAGGGGGGAAGGAAAAGGAAAGGGGGGGGAAGGGAGAGAAGGAGGCTGAACGGCCGGGCCCAGACTTCGGGCTGAATTACAGGTAGGTGGGGCGTTGGGTCTCGGGGGGTGACGCGGAGGTCCGGGGGGTGGGGTGGGGGGGAAGAGTCGCGGAGGTCCGGGGGTGCGGGGGTGGAGCGGAGGTCGGGTCGCCGGGGCGGGGGCGGGGGTCGGGTCGCCGGGGGGGGGTGGGGCGGGGGGAAGCAGAGGTCGAGTCGCGGAGGTCCGGGGCCGGGGGGGGAGAGCGGGGGTTCGGTTGGGTGGGAGGAGCCTTATCCATGCAGCCCAGTGAGGCCATTCGGCCAGGGCTAGGGGCTGCGTGCTTCGGGCCCCTCCCACAGTTTTGGGCGCCTGGAGCTATTGCACATGCGCGCCCACTGTAGCGCGCATGTGCAGAGCTCCCGGCACTGTTTTCAGCGCAGGGACCTGGCTCCGCCCCCTACAGCTCGTGCTGCGCCGCGCCCAGCTCCAGAGGACCTGCAGGGAGCCGGAAAATAGGTACGTTTTTTTTAGGCGCACTTTCTGGCGCGAAAAACGAGCATCCAGGTCTGGGCTGCGCCGTTTTAGGTGCGGCCCGAAACTTGGGCCCAGGGTGACAGCACAGCAAGGTAGCCAGGACGGCAGATGCCGGTTTCACAGCATAGCGAGGCAAACATTTTTCAGCATCCTATATGTTAACAGACGCACATATACACTACAAATGCAAAACTAGTGTGCATATAATTCATTATCATCATAGGCAGTCCCTCGAAGCGAGGCTGACTTGCTTCCACGCCGAAAAAGAATGAGTTCACAGGTGTTTCAATGGAGGAACTAATATTCCAGGTCCTGAACTACATATTGAAGGGTGGAAGATGCCAGTGCGTGGATTTTTTTAACGTGGGGTGGCCGTTGCACACCAGCCACCACACGGGCTTGACAGAGCTAGGTCTTGGTCCAGTGGCAAAGATTACCCAAGACGACTGGAGACCAGCTCTGCTGCACGGACCTAGTGCGCACACATATCGTATTGTGGGCTGGCCCGTGCTGCCCCTGAGCCCTTGCCTCTTCTGAGCCCCGAACTCGCGCCTCTCCTGGGCCCCGATCACATCCCTCGACGAACTCTTGCCGCTCCTTCCCCCCGACCTCGCCATACCTGCCCGCACTGCAATCAGCCGTCGCCCTCCTGCAGCAGCACGCGCTGCTCCCTGCAGTGGTATTCCGCCGCATGCTGCTCCCGCTAATGGCCCCGGCCTGCTGATGGTCTTGCAGGCTGGGACCGCGCCGATTTCTGGGCCGGGTCGCCGCACGCTGCTCCCTCTAATGGCCCTGGTATATAATTACCATGAAGGTGACATCACACTATTGAAGCACATAGCAGTGACTGAGGTCACACCTGCCCCCTCTCCCCCCCCCCCCCAAGGAATGAGGTCACACTTGACTCCTCCCACAGTGACTGAGGTCACTCCTTCCACACCCAATGACTGAGGTCAGACCTGACCCCGCCCCCCCCATAGTGACTGAGTTCATATCTGCCCCACCCCCCAATCCCCTGCAGCGACTGAGATCACATCTGACATCCCCCCACTGTGACTGAGGACACACCTGCCCCCGCTACCCCCCCCCAAATCCCCTGCAGTGACAGAGGTCACACCTGAACCCCCCTCCCCCCTACAGTGTCTCGGATTAGCCCTCATTCCCTGGTGACTGTGCCCAGGCCCTCCCCCACAGCCTCTCCCCCACCCACTCCGGTTGCCGTGCTCCCAGGCACTTCCGGCACTGACCGTTCGGCAGCACAATCCCAGCCGGATACTCAGAAACAACCACCGGCCTGGCGCAGAAAGATCACCCGGTCACACATGCGCAGTGAGTCACTCTGGCCATTGTACAAGTTGTTGCTTAATTTAGCTGTAGAGCCACAAACTGACAGCTCAGGATGGTGGGAGGTGGGGCGCACTCAATGCTCAGGGGTACACTCGGGGACATTGTTTGCCTGGAGACACAGTATCTCACCTGGGCTCTGTCCCCGGGAAACAGTAACGTAAGGTCATCTGAAATGACCCTTGCTCCCACCCAAAACCGGCAACAGGAGTCAGATGTTTGAGGCTGTTCAGGCCGTCTCCAGAGAACCCCAGAAATGGTTCCTTGCAAAGTGATATAGGAATGCGATGGGGCAGAGGTGGATTGTGAAAGTGTAGAATCGAGTATGGGGGGTGGGAGGGGGGAGGATAAGTCCAGAGTTGGGGAGATCCAAGATATCTTTGTAGGGGAGGAGGAACACTGTCCCACAAGAAAGCTTTAAAAGGTAAAACAAATAATTGAACTTCCCTGGGCCTCCTGTAGCCAGGGCCCTGGTTCGAAATGTATAAGATTATGAGGGTGCTTGACAAGGTGGATGCACAGAAGATGTTTCCATTGATGGGGGAGACTAGAACTAGGGGGCATAATCTTAGAATAAGGGACCGGCCATTTAAAACTGAGATGAGGAGGAATTTCTTCTCTCAGAGGGTTGTAAATCTGTGGAATTCGCTGCCTCAGAGAGTTGTAGAAGCTGGATCATTGAATAAATTTAAGACAGAAATAGACAGTTTCTTAACCGACAAGGAATTAAAGGGTTATGGGGAGCAGACAGGGAAGTGGAGCTGAGTCCATGATCGGATCAGCCATGATCGTATTGAATGGCGGAGCAGGCTCGAGGGGCCATATGGCCTACTCCTGCTCCTATTTCTTATGTTCTTATGAGACCGAGTGGCCTTCAGTCGGGTTAACACAGCGTGCGTATCCTAATGATGATGCCATCGCAAGTCAATTTCACAATTTGAATGAGACCCCGTGTCACCGGGCTGGGTGGACCTTTGTTCAGGCAAGTTAAGGTGGGAGCAGGAATACTTCAGGATCAGGATGTGAACTCCCCCTTCTCCTTTTGCCATCTTAATATGATCTTCAGGGCAGTAGTGATACCCGACCCCCACCACCTTATATGGCTTAGAGACATGGGGCTAGATTTTCCACTTTTGGGCAGATGGCCCAAAAATGGGCATTATTTCGGGCGTGGGCAGTAAATATGGGTTTTCAGATCGCCGGATTGTCACCCATTTTCAAAGCCCCTAGTTTCCATTTTAAATAATGGGCGTTACTGCGAGCGATCTGAAATGGGCATTAGCGTTAAATCGCTCTGACCTTCTGCCGTAAAGTGTCACCGTCCTTAGCAACGGCATGGCAACGCTCATTTCCCGCGATTCAGGAGGTCAGGGGTCATCATTCCATGCGCATAAGAGGAGACAGAGGGAGAGGGAGCAGAGAGGGAATGAAGGCATGTGTGGGTGTGGTGTGAATGCTTGTTTGGTTGCTTTGGGAGGTAGGAGGGACAGTTTTGAGCTTTATACAAAATTACCAGCCAGATATTTTGTCTAATTTGGTGCCTATAATGGAGGGAGTGGAGGAGGCGACCCAGCACGCTGTGGAGACTGACGCTGGCGAGAGCAGTGAGCTGGGAGAGGAACAAATGGGAGGACAAAAGAGAGTGAGGAAGTTCTGGGATGAGGCAAATGCCTCCCTCTTGCAGGAGGTTGAGTCATGGTGGGGTGAATTGACCCAGGGAGGGCGTGGGAAGCCCACCCGAAAGGCCTACCAGAAGATATCGGCCCAGATAGCCGAAGTGGTCTCGTCAGCGACCAACGAGGTGCATGAGGGTAACCAATGCTGCAAGCGATGGAATGACCTTGTCGGATCCACCAGAGTAAGTATTACATTTATTTACATGTACTTATATATTTAAATAATTTGATTTGTAAGAGTCATGAATGACTATCAGCAGATGTGAGGTCTTTCACTTTTACCGGGAATGTTGTACTCAAAGCCTGCAGTCACGGTGCACGTCTTTAGGTAAAGAATGATAATAATCATAATAATCATGATTACATCTGTCGGTTATGTGTTGTATCAGTGTCTGTGACAGTACCTAGCAATGATATCACGCAATGATCTCATGCCATGTCGTGCTGGTGTTACCTTTTACAGAAGAAGCTTTCGAGGAATAGGTCCGAGCAGAGGCGAACGGGTGGGGGGCCACCAGTCCCCAGCGACCTCACTGACATCGAGGAGCAGGTGCTCGCACTCATGGGGACCCACCCCCCGGACGGCTACACAGGCAGCTGCAGAACTTGAAGTGATGCCACGTGAGTAAAGTATACACCACTGCGTGATATAAAATCAATAGATGCCACACCCACTCATGTCCGAACAATAATATATGATAGATGGTTTCTAAAATTGTCCTATAAATAATGCTGGCCTAATGAGAATCATTGCAATGCAGAATGTGTTGATGGTCATGAAATGTGATGTCTATGCTGATTTTGATAGCGGTGGTGCTTTTGTCGTGCTGTGTGTAGCGCTGGACTCACCTTGTGACACTAGCACCCCCTTCTCCTCTAATAACCTAATTTGTGTTTTGCAGCTCAGCCAGCAGCGCGGCCCCAGGCAAGACCACAGAGACCAGAAGGTGGGGGCACGGGGCCGGACTCGCCGGACAATCCTACGTCTGGTGCTGAGGAGCTCCGATTCTCACCCGTCAATCTGCTGGGTCCGTTCTCAACAGATGACAGCGCGGACTTTGAGGCGCCTGCATCGCCACGCTCCAGAAAGCATTTGACCCCCAAGGCCATCTAATGCTCCTCCATCCATTCCCACCTCCACTCTGGAGGTACCGGCCCCAAGCACCTTGACACAGGGCACCCTAGATGTCCCCAGGACAGCGCCGACCCTGCGGAGGTTTTGTAGACGCGGCAGGTCTGCTCCACGAGCGTCAGATGAGAGCGGCGAGATGGTACAGTTGTCCAGAAGGACTGTTGACATCGGTCACCAGATCCTCCAGGCATTGGGTGCATATCCTGACAGTTGGCCAGCATCTCTGGCACCATGATGGAGTACGTTCCGTGGCTGGCGGAGGCCCTGGAGGCAATAGCCAGGAACACTGCTGGCAGAGACCTCCCAGTGGTTGCGGAGTGCGGCACTCCACCCCTAGGTTCCACACCCCCAGTGCCAACGACACATGAGAGGCAGTAGCAAGATTCTGCTTCTGGATCCAAGAATTTTCCCACCTCAGTAGCCCCCGCTCCCGTATCCATACAACCACCTGCTCTGCCTTCATACCCCCCCTGAGGAGCACCTCAGCCAGGCAGCGTAGAGCGAGGAAGGGAAGGGGTAGAGGTGGGAAGAAAAAGGCGGAGGGGGGGAAGGAAAGTGAGGTGCATGTCCACAGGAAGGCTTTGTTATATCTCCATCTGAGTGTATGCAATTTGGTGTAGAGGGAGGGGGGCACATTGTTGGTTTGCAGTTGTGCTCTGTGTTGCTGCACATGTTGACCATTTGATTGATGTGTTGGGGGATGGGGTGGGGGTGGGGTGTTTTTGACCGTTATACTTATGATTTCAGACCGATGGTCATATTAAACACAACCTTGTTGCGCATTGTCTCAGATAGCTGGACTGTTACACACTGGTGATTCCTTAACATGAAAGGGTATAATTAAATTTAACTTGAATCAACTTAAACTTTAACTAGCACCAAGGTGATGCCTACCATTGACGTCTGAGCTGCACACACAGCAGTGTGTCAGCTTTGTCAATAACAGCAACGTTCTTTCAGGCAAAGCACTCATTTATGAGCTGCTGACGTAAGAGTCTTGCAGCTATGTAGCCACCACGGGCCCTTTCTGCTGTCTGGAGGGGGTGTGGGCATGGTTGCATAGCCAGCCTGATTGTCTGGCCCTAGGTCAGTGTCCAGCCCCTCGTCCTCCTCTTCCTCTCTCTCCTGAGGTGGACCATCAGTCCCTTCTGGCAATCCATGCCCCCTCCTGATAGCCAAGTTATGCAGCATGGAACACATGACTACGAATTGAGCTACCTGATCAGGGTTGTATTGTAGCTCCCCTCTTGAGTGCTCCAGGCATCTAAAGCGCTGCTTAAGCAAATCAATGGTTTTCAGGACTACATTGCATGTGGCTCTGTGGCTCTCGTTGTATCGCTTCTCAGCCTCGGTGTGGGTGTTCCGCAGGGGGGGTCATCAGCCAGGTGGCTAGGCCATATCCTTTGTCACCAAACATTCAGCATTGTCCTTGTGACTGACTGGTAAACATGTCATTATCATCATCATCATCGACAATCCCTCGGGATTGAGGAAGACTTGCTTCCACTCTTGGAATGAGTCCTTAAGTGGCTGAACAGTCCAATACGAGAGCCACAGTCCCTGCCATAGGTGGGACAGACAGTCGTTGAGGGTAAGGGAGGGTGGAACAGGTTTGCCGCGCATTCCTTCCGCTGCCTGCGCTTGTTTTCTGCATGCTCTCGGTGATGAGACTCGAGGCGCTCAGCGTGATGTCAGATGTGAGCCTCAGCAATGCTGCCCGGAAATTTGGCATTCACTGCCATAATTATCTGGTTGTGGTCGACAACGAGTTGGATCTTCAAGGAGTGAAATCCTTTTCGATTGCGAGAAACCTCTGCGTCCTGAGAAGGTGCCCGCATGGCAATGTGCGTACAGTGTATTGCTCCCTCACCTTGGGGAAGTTAGCAATTAGGTAGAATTCTAAAGCCCTGTCAGTCTGAGCCTCCATGGTCATAGGGAAGCTGATAAAGTCCATCCTACATGCGTTCAGGTCTTCAATGACCTGTCTAATGCAGCAATATGTGGCATGCTTAGATATAGCGCAAATGTCGACTGCGGAGGCCTGAAAGGAACCGGACGCATAGAACGACAGTGCCGCGGTGACCTTGACGTCGACGGACAGTGAGGCCCTGAAGGTGCTGGCAGGCTGCAGATCTACCCTGATGGGCTGGCATATCTCACTAATAACCACTTTGTGGAAGCGCAGTCTCCGAAGGCAGGTGCTCTCGGATAAGTCGAGGTAAGACCGCTTCTCCCTGTAAGTGTGGGGGGTGTACGGTCTGGTCCTCCTCATCAGTCTGGCACGTCTTAGATTGGGCACATAATGCTGCGAATTAGACGTTGTGCCAGTTGCACTCTGCAGCATCTGCGTTGTAATCGATGCAGGCTGGGAAATGGCTGGCCCCATTCCAATAACTGTAAGTATAATGACGATTGTTCACAAGCAATAAATTTCCCCACTAAGACAGCTAAAGTAAAATCCAATCGTCTACAGTATAATAGGATGTCTGTTCAGATGGTCACATCACCTGAAAAGAAATCCAGAGTACATCCAAACTCCCCCGAAGTTGAAGCAGCCATTTAAATGAAGCGACCTGCGATTTACAAAATGGCGTCCACACCGCTGTGATTAGTTCCGATCAGTTCAACTTTTTCACAGCGTTTTTTTCGGCGAGCGAGATTGTGGGCGATATATGTGCGAGGTGCTGAAAGTGACGCTGGCCGATATACTGGTCGTTAGTTTAGGCAAATGTCATCTTTACGACAAAAAAAAGTGGGCGGTCGGTATTATTGAATCTCGGCATTAAGTACGTGCCGAAAGTAATGCTGGGGGATATTATGGGCGTTGGGTTCGCTCGTTCTGATGATTCCGCCCTAAAAAGGCGTGCGGGCAGTATTATTTTTTATTGGCATTACATACATGCCGAAAGTAACGCTCGCCGATAAGTGACCAAGAAATGGGCGTCAGATTCCATTTTGTGCCTAAATGGGCGATATCTGGGCGTTACACCTCATTTCAGTGTTGAAACGGACTATAAGTGGGCGATATGTATGCAAAAATAATGGACTATACACAGCAGACAGCTCAAAACGCTGGAGAAGTACCACCAGCACTGCCTCCGCAAGATCCTGCAAATCCATTGGCAGGATAGACACACCAACATCAGTGTTCTCACTCAGGCCAACATCTCCAGCATCGAAGCACTGACCACACTCAATCAGCTCCGTTGGTTGGGCCACATCGTCCACATGCCCAACGCAAGACTCCCAAAGCAAGCGCTCTACTCGGAGCTCCGACGCGGCAAGCGAGCCCCAGGTGGGCAGAGGAAATGTTTCAAGGACACCCTCACAGCCTCCTTGGTAAAATAAACATCCCCACCGATACCTGGGAGTCCCTGGCCCAAGACCACCCAAAATAGAAGATGAGCATCCGGGAGGGCGCCGAACACCTCGAGTCCCATCGCCGAGAATAAGCAGAAACCAAGCATAGACAACGGAAGGCGCGTGCATCAACCCAGACTCCCCGACCACCCTCTCCTTCAACCACTGTCTGCCCCACCTGTGACACAGACTCTAGGTCCCACATTTGACTGTATAGTCACCTGAGAACTCCCTTTTAGAGTGGAAGCAAGTCACCCTCGACTCCAAAGGACTGCCTAAGAAGAAAAGAGCTTGGTCAGGTTAGGAATCTGACGCATGCAGAAATCCACTTAATGCTAGATAATCTGCAACCAAATGGCTGAGAAATCCATACAAGTAGGGTTTTGATTTACCTAATATAGAGTGCCGTTCTCTCTCTGGAGAGACACAGTCCATTTATTTAGCGCCAGGGAACACAGATGCAGGTTGGCAACAGCCAAGGCTCAGACATACTCAGTGATTTGTGTACAGGGGACACCCAGGTACGTCTGAACACCAACATTTCCCAATCTCGCACCGTTTAAAAAATACTCTGCTTTTCTATTTTTCTACCAAAGAAATCTGGGACTTTCACCTTCTATAAATGATTACATAGGATTCCATCGGATATACGGCACAGAAACAGGCCATTCGGTTCAACCTGTCCATGTCGGCGTTTATGCTCCCCTTGAGCCTCTTCCCGTCTTTCCTCCTCTAAATCTATCGGCATAACCCTCTATTCCCTTCTCCCTCATATGCTTGTCTAGCCTTCCCTTAAATGCATCTATACTATTCACCTCAACCACTCCCTGTGGTAGCGAGTTCCACATTCTCACCACTGTCTAACCATCTAAACCACACAAAGACTACATAAACTAACCAATGCTTATCCAGCATATCCTGTTAGAGCATTAGCTTGCAGGGCTAGCCTGAGATCGAGTTGGAGGAATCCCAGCCCCACAGTGGCAAGTACATTGGTCCAGGTCTCACCGGTGAGCCAGGCTGGCTGGTGAATCATCAGTAGCACCTTGGAGTACTGAGGATATTTTTGGATTAATAAGTGCACTATAGAGGATTTTCTCAGTTCTAATCTCCCAGTATTGGGTATTTTTATTTTGGAGTCCACCCAAACCTATTTGTACAATTTGAACACTTGGTCTAATTATTGATGAGCACTTGTATCACCTAACAAATAACATAGAGTAAATGTTCCTGTTGTCGTGTTTAAGCAGGAGGATCTCAGATCATTAGACGTGACACTCACTGGGATCTCACTAGACTAAGCTACTCACCACCACCTCAGTAAAACCCCAACACTGCACGAGGTAGAAAAAGCCATCAGGCAGTTTAAGATCAACAAGGATTGGAATCCCTGCTGAGGCACTGAAGTATGGCGGAGAGGCACTGTTGATGCAAATACATGACCTCATCTCTCACATCTGGAGGGAGGAGAGTATGCCGGGAGATCTCAAAGATGCAGTGATCGTGACCATCTTTAAAAAAAGGGGACAAGTCCGACTGCGGCAACTACAGGGGAATCTCCCTGTTATCAGCCACTGGGAAGGTCGTCGCTAGAATCCTCCTCAATCGTCTTCACCCCGTGGCTGAGGAGCTCCTCCCGGAGTCACAATGGGGATTTCTTCCCCTATGGGGCACAACAGACATGATTTTTGCAGTGCGACAGCTGCAGGAAAAATGCAGGGAGCAGCGCCAGCCCTTATACATGGCCTTCTTCGACCTTACAAAGGTTGACACACCACGAGGGTCTATGGAGCGTCCTCCTCCGTTTTGGATGCCCCCAAAAGTTCGGCACCATCCTCTGCCTGCTCCATGATGACATGCAGGCCGTGATCCTTACCAACAGATCCATCACAGAAACAATTCACGTCCGGACTGGGGTCAAGCAGGGCTGTGTCATCGCTCCAACCCTCTTCTCAATCTTCCTCGCTGCCATGCTCCACCTCACAGTCGATAAACTCCCCGCTGGAGTGGAACAAAACTACAGAACCAGTGGGAAGCTGTTCAACCTTCGCCGTCTCCAGGCCAGGTCCAACCTCTGTCGTCGAGCTACAGTACGCGGACGACGTCTGCATCTGCGCACATACAGAGGCTGAATTCCAGGACATAGTCGACGTATTTAATTGAGGAGTACGAAAGCATGGGCCTTATTCTAAACATCAGCAAGACAAAGGTCCTCCACCAGCCTGTCCTTACCGCACAGCACTGCCTCCCAGTCATCAAGATCCACGGCGCGGCCCTGGACAATGTAGATCACTTCCCATATCTCGGCAGCCTCCTATCAACAAGAGCAGGCATTTGACGACGAGATCCAACACCGCCTCCAGTGCACCAGTGCAGCCTTTGGCCGCCTGAGGAAAAGAGTGTTCGAAGACCAGACCCTCAAAATTGCCACCAAGCTCATGGTCTACAGGGCTGTAGTGATACCCGCCCTCCTGTATGGCTGAGAGACATGGACCATATACAGTAGACACCTCAAATCACTGGAGAAATACCACCAACGATAACTCTGCAAGATCCTGCAAATCCCCAACGTTAGTGTCCTCGATCAGGCCAACATCTCCAGCATCGAAGCACTGACCACACTCGACATGGTCTGCTGGGCAGGCCACATTGTTCACATGCCTGACACAACATTCCCAAAGCAAGTGCTCTACTCGGAATTCCTACACGGCAAGCAAGCCGCAGGTGGGCAGAGGAAACGTTTCAAGGACACCCTCAAAGCCTCCCTGATAAAGTGCAACATCCCCACCGGTACCTGGGAGTTCCTGGACAAAGACCGCCCTAAGTGGAGGAAGAGCATCCGGGAGGGCGCTGAGCACCTCGAGTCTTGTTGCCAAGAGCATGCAGAAAACAAGCGCAGGCAGCGGAAGGAACGTGCGGCAAACCAGATTCCCCACCCACCCTTTCCTCCAACGACTATCTGTCCCACCCGTGACAGAGATTGTAATTCCCGTATTAGGCTGTTCAGTCATCTGAGAACTCACCTTTAGAGTGGAAGCAAGTCTTCCTCGATTTCGAGGGACTGCCTATGATGATGATGATTCGTGAATAAAAAAGGCTACCATCTATGAATTTGTTGCGGGTCTTCGACTAGACAAACAGAATTATGCCCATTAACCTGGATACTTATCTATATCACATGAATGGCTTTAATTATCCCTGCACTCCAGGGAATCTTCCTGGATGGTGTAATTGAAGGATATTATCCTTCTACTGCCTGGTGCACAAATGAAAATAAATGATTCAGTGACCTGCACTATTGTCTGGGCTGATGTGGCAGTGATTTTTTGCATTTGCTTTAAAGGAGCTTGCTGCGTAAAAGATCAATGCAGCTGTAACCTTGTCGATCATTGATGGAGAGGTGCCTGAAGTGGCAATGGTTTGCAAATCTGGCTTTAGGATCTGCATAATTTCACTATGCTTTCTTTGTGATCCTTAGTGACATGCTGCTATCTTTGGACAGGTCCAGCTATCAGACCCAGGCCCTATACAAACAATGGGATAGAAATTCGTCATAGCCCGGTTTGAGGTGGCGACACTGCCTGGGCGCTAATGTTAGTGCTGGGCGATGTTTACCGCCTCCAACCGCGATAGTCACTATTAGTGCCCCAAGAGGGCAGCAGTGTGGGAGGCCTACTGAAGTTGTGGTACGAGGATGCCGGCATCCAAGCACCTAAAGAGAAGGTGGGGTTGACCCGCTCAAAACCCGCAGAGAGAGCAAGGCAGGTAAGTCAAATGGTATAAACAGGCAAGCAATGTCATTTAAAATTAATAAAGTTGATTGCAGCCGCTTACCTTCTCCTCCGCGAATGTTTGTGGCGGAGGAGCGGCGAGAGATCGTGGCGGAGGTGCGAATGTTTGTGGCAGAGGAGCGATGAGAGGTCGTGGCGGAGGTGTGGCAAATGAGTGTAAGGGGGCCAGAAGAGCCGAGGGCCCAGGGACAGCACGGGCCAGCCCACACTGCGATATGTGTGCGCACTAGGTCCGTGCAGCAGAGCAGGTCTCCAATCGTTCTGGTTAATCCTTGCCACTGGATAAAGGCCTAGCTCTGTCAAGCCCGTGTGGTGGCTGGTGTGCAACGGTCACCACACGTTAAAAAAATTCACGCACAGGCATCTTCCACCCCTTCAATTGGAGTTCAGGACTGGAATATCGGGTCCTTCATTGAAACACCTGTGAACTCATCCCTTTTGGTGCGGAAGCAAGTCATCCTCATTCGAGGGACCGCCTATGATGATGATGATCTCCTCCGCAGCCATTTTGGTCCAATGCTTCATGTCGGGAAGAGCGCCTGTCGGTAAAGGCGATCCAATTCAATTTTGCCACCGCCATGCTAATGGAGGCATTGCATGCTCGATGAGGTCATTTTACAGTAACAAGACTCTTGAGTCATTACATGTGGCGACGAGGTAACTTAAGAACCTTCGCATGTACAATGGGCACTATTGGAATTCTGGAGAGATTCGTGGAGGGCGAGGATTGGGAGGATTTTATTGACCGCCTGGATCAGTATTTTGTGGCCAACAAAATGGAGGGAGAGACTGACACAGTTCAGCGCAGGGCGGTTTTCCTCACCGTTTGTGGTCTGGAAATTTATGGCCTCGTGAAGAACCTTCTCTCACCTTTATGTCCAACGGACAAAGAATACGAGGATTTGTGTGCTTTGGTGTGTGACCATCTTAAGCCAAAAGAGGGGATCATCATCTCATGCTATTGCTTCTATACACGTGTTCGTGCTGAGGGCCAGGATGCGTCGGGATTCGTCGCCGACCTATGATGGCTTGCTGAGCCGTGTAAGTTTGGGAACATGTTGGAAGACATGTGGCGAGATTTCTTCGTGATAGGCATCAACCATGATGTGATTCTCCGGAAGTTATTGGCCGAAGAGAAGCTGGACTTGAAAAAGACCATCGTGACTGCCCAGGCATGCATGATGACTGATGATAATTTGAGGCAGATATCATCGAAGAGTCGGAGCTCCACAGCAGGTACTGTAAACAAGATTGTGTCGTCTGGCAGAGCTGCTTATGGCAGGGCCTACTTGATGGCTTATGTGAAACCTGTAGCTGCTCAGAGTCTGCCAACTGGTACGAATCTGATTTCACCCTGTTGGCGTTGTGGGGGCAATCATCGGCCTCATCAGTGTCGGTTTAAACAATTCCCCTGTAATGGCTGTTCGAAAGTGGGGCATCTTCAGAGAATGTGCCCACAACTGAGCAAGCGTGCTGCTGCTCATCACATTGGTGATGATGACCAGTCTAGTGCTGGCCCGGATACACAACCCAAGGAGGAAGTGTATGGTCTGTATTCGTTCTTGGGAAAGAGCCAGCTGATAATTGTTAATGTGAAGCTGAATGGCGTGCTGATATCAATGGAGCTGGACACAGGTGCAAGTCAGTCGATAATGAGCCAAAGGACATTCGACAAGCTGTGGGACACTGAGGCTGTGAACTCACTAAGCTGAGTTCAGTCAATGCCAAGTTGTGTACCTACACTAAGGAACTCATACCGGTGATTGGCAGTGCAGCAGTCAAGGTGTCATATGATGGTGTGGTTCAAGATCTACCATTATGGATCATCCCAGGTAATGATCCAATGCTGTTCAGCAAGAATTGGCTCAAGAAAATCAAGTGGAACTGGAAAGATATCAAAGCATTGTCCTCGATGGATGACACTTCGTGTTCTCAAGTGGTTGAAGAGGTTTCCTTCTTTGTTTGAACCGGGCATTGGTAATTTTACTGGAGCCAAAGTGAAGATTCACCTGGATTCTGATGCAAGGCCTGTCTATCATAAAGTTCAGTCTGTTCCTTACATGATGAGGGAGAAGGTTGAAATTGAGCTTGACAGACTCCAACATGAAGGGGTAATTTCACTGGTTGAGTTTAACGAGTGGGCCAGTCCTATTGTTCCTGTGTTGAAGAGTGATGGCACTGTCAGTATTTGTGGAGACTACAAGGTTACGATTAACCGATTTTCGAAACAGGATCAGTATCCGTTACCGAAGACTGATGACCTGTTCGCCATGCTAGCTGCTGGAAAGTTGTTCACTAAACTAGATCTGACATTGGCCTATATGACACAAGAGCTTGTCAGCACTTCAAAGAAACTCACCTGCATCAACACCCATAAAGGACTGTTTGTTTACAACAAGTGTCCTTTTGGAATTCGTTCAGCTACAGCCATATTTCAGAGGAATATGGAAAGTCTACTGAAGTCCATTCCTAGAACTGTCATATTTCAAGATGACATTCTGGTCACAGGTCATGACACTGCAGAACATCTGAACAATCTTGAAGAAGTTCTACACCGTCTGGACAAAGCGGGACTCAGGCTGAAACGTTCGAAGTGTGTCGTCATGGCACCTGAAGTTGAATTCCTGAGGAGGAAGATTGCTGCTGATGGCATCAGACCTACAGATTCGAAAACCAAGGCCATCAAAAATGCACCAGGCCTCAGAATGTGATAGAGCTGCGTTCATTCCTTGGGCTATTCAACTACTTCGGTAATTTCTTACCCAGACTGAGCACTTTATTAGAGCCACTGCACATGCTACTCAGAAAAGGCAAGAACTGGGTCTGGGGTGTGTCTCAAGATAGAGCCTTTGAGAAAGCTAAGAATCTGCTCTGTTCAAACAAGTTGCTCATTCATTATGATCCGTGTAAGCGTCTCGTATTTGCCTGTGATGCTTCATCATAGGGGGTTGGCTGTGTACTCCAACAAGCAAATGAGTCGGGTAAGCTACAACCTGTTGCGGATGCTTCGAAAAGTTTGTCAAAAGCGAAAAGAGCTTACAGCATGGTAGAAAAAGAAGCTTTGGCCTGAGTGTATGATGCATCAATACCTGTTTGGTCTTCGTTTTGAACTCGAAACGGATCACAAGCCACTCATTTCATTGTTTTCGGAAAACAAAGATATTAATACCAATGCATCATCCCGTATTCAGAGGTGGGCATTGACATTGTCTGCCTATGATTATGTTATTCGTCACAGTCCGGTCACTGAGAATTGTGCCGATGCATTGCGTCGTCTGCCTTTTCCCACACCAGATATGGAGACGTCTCAACTGCAGATCTACTGTTAGTAATAGATGCTTTTGAGAGTGAAGGAACTCCTGTCACTGCTCAACAAGTTAGGATCTGGACCAGTCATGACCCTATATTTTCAGTTGTAAAACGTTGTGTCCTCAGTGATTGGTCTGCAATACCTAGGGAGATGTGTGATGAGACCAAACCTTACACCCGTCGCAAAGATGAGCTGTCCATTCAGTCAGACTGTTTACTGTGGGGTAATCGTGTCATCATGACTTAGAAAGGTGGAGAAAAATTTGTACGTGAACTACATAGCACTCATCCTGGTATTGTCATGCTGAAAGCCATTGATAGATCTCATGTATGGTGGCCTGGAATTGACTCTGATCTGGAATCATGTGTGCATCAGTGCACTACTTGCATGCAGCTAAGAATCTCTGCTGAGTCTTTGGTCGTAGCCATCTAAACCATGGTCGAGGATCCACATCCATTTTGCAGGCCCTTTCCTGGGAAAAATGTTTTTTGTTGTGGTGGATGCATATTCAAAGTGGATTGAGTGTATTACTATGTCATCCAGTACATCTACAGCTACTATTCAGAGCCTTCGTGTCATGTTTGCTACTCACGGTTTGCCTGACACTGTTGAGAGCAACAACGGATCTTGCTTCACAAGTCTGGAATTTCAAGAGTTCATGAAACTCAATGGTATTAAACATGTGAGGTCAGCCCCATTCAAACCTGCTTCTGATGGTCAAGCAGAGCGTGCTGTTCAAACGATCAAGCAAAGTATGAAACATGTAACTCAGGGTTCACTGTATGTCATGTATATTGCTCAGTTATAGGACAAGAACTCATACGCTTACTGGGTTTCCCCTGCTGAACTACTGATGAAGAGAAATCTCAAGATCAAGCTTTCTCTTGTTCATCCTGTACCGATGGATGTGGTGTATTTAGATTTCCAAAAGGCATTTGATAAGGTGCCACACAAAAGGTTACTGCAGAAGATAAAGGTACGCAGAGTCAGAGGAAATGTATTAGCATGGATAGAGAATTGGCTGGCGAACAGAAAGCAGAGAGTCGGGATAAATGGGTCCTTTTCCGGTTGGAAATCAATGGTTAGTGGTGTGCCACAGGGATCAGTGCTGGGACCACAACTGTTTACAATATACATAGATGACCTAGAAGAGGGGACAGAGTGTAGTGCAACAAAATTTGCAGATGACACTAAGATGAGTGGGAAAGCGGGTTGTGTAGAGGACTCAGAGAGGCTGCAAGGAGATTTGGATAGGTTAAACGAATGGGCTAAGGTTTGGCAGATAGAATACAATGTTGGAAAGTGTGAGGTCATCCACCTTGGGAAAAAAAACAGTAAAAGGGAATATTATTTGAATGGGGAGAAATTACAACATGCTGTGGTGCAGAGGGACCCGGGGGTCCTTGTGCATGAATCCCAAAAAGTTAGTTTGCAGGTGCAGCAGGTAATCAGGAAGGCAAATGGAATGTTGGCCTTCATTGCGAGAGGGATGGAGTACAAAAGCAGGGAGGTCCTGCTGCAACTGTATAAGGTATGGTAAGGCCGCACCTGGAGTACTGCGTGCAGTTTTGGTCACCTTACTTAAGGAAGGATATACTAGTTTTGGAAGGGGTACAGAGACGATTCACTAGGCTGATTCCAGAAATGAGGGGGTTACCTTATGATGATAGATTGAGTAGACTGGGTCTTTACTCGGAGTTCAGAAGGATGAGGGGTGATCTTATAGAAACATTTAAAATCATGAAAGGGATAGACAAGATAGAGGCAGAGAGGTTGTTTCCACTGGTAGAGGAGACTAGAACTAGGGGGCACAGCCTCAAAATACGGAGGAGCCAATTTAAAACCGAGTTGAGAAGGAATTTCTTCTCCCAGAGGGTTGTGAATCTGTGGAATTCTCTGCCCAAGGAAGCAGTTGAGGCTAGCTCATTGAATGTTTTCAAGTCAAAGATAGATACATTTTTAACCAATAAGGGAATTAAGAGTTACGGGGAGAGGGCGGGTAAGTGGAGTTGAGTCCACGGCCAGATCAGCCATGATCTTGTTGAATGGCGGAGCAGGCTCGAGGGGCTAGATGGCCTACTCGTGTTCCTAATTCTTATGTTCTTATGTTCTTATGTTCTTATGAATGATCGTGTTGAAAACAGACGTCAAAGTCATCAATGGTATCATGATCGTGCTGCTGCGTCATGTGACATCTCTGTCAACAATCAGGTTTATGTACTGAATTATGGTCAAGGTCCAAAGTGGATCGCCAGTACTGTTACAGCCAAGGAGGGTAACAAAGTGTTTATTGTCGTGCTCAAGAATGGGCAAACATGCAGGAAACATGTTGATCAGGTCAAACTGCGGCACACAGATGAACTGGAACCGTTTGAGGAAGATGCAGTCAGTGACCAACCAACCAATGTTCATTCATCAGAGGACTTTGCTGTCATTACTGAACCTGGACCTTCAGTCTCTGATGTGGTCATTACCACTCCCATCAGATCAGTTACTTGGCCTTCAGTCACAATTGACTCAGAACACTCGCCCAGAACTAAAGCTGAACTGAGACGATTAACTCGTGAGCGGAAAGTCCCAGGCTGTCTTAATTTGTGAAGAGACTGATATTGAGATCTTGAAAGGGGGATGTTGTTATGTATTGATGCTTGGGCTCACCAGACATCAGAGGGTGCCATTGTTGGAGGTCATCGCGTGTGCACGGTCATTGGTATATAAGCAGGGGTACTATGTCACGCGGGTACTTTTGGGCGCAAATAAAGTTGGATCAGGTTTACACCTGAGGCAGTTTACAGTAACAAGACTCTTGAGTCATTACAGTTTTAAAGAAGCTTCTAAGAACAAAAAGCATCGGTCTGGCATGTCTTTCCTGATCCTACTCCGTTTTCTTTGAAGCTACAAATGGAGATATGGATACGGACTAGTAATCCAGAAACCTGGACCAATATTGCAGAGTCATGAGGTCAAATTTAGTTAATTAAATTAAATGCATTTGGAATTAAAAAGCTGGTTAACGTGAAACTACCGGATTGTCGGAAACACCCAACTGGTTCACTAATGTTCTTTAGAGAAGGAAATCTGCTGTCCTTACTGTTATGTATTTAACCCCTTGTAACCTGCATCACACCTGACCACCTGATCAACATGTTTCCTGCATGTTTGCCCATTCTTGAGCATCCCTTGGGAGCACAGTATATAAGCAGGCCACCTACGAGGTACCTGTACTCTGGAATCTTATTAAAGGAGCTAAAGTCACACTTGCTCATTACACACAGTACTCAGTCTGACCATTTATTATGAGTGTAACAATTGGCGACGAGGTAACGAACAACTGCGCGAAAATGCAAAGAGCAGTCGGCATCCTGGAGAAGTTCTCAGAAGCGGACGATCGGGAGGCCTTTGTGGAGAGACTCGACCAATACTTCGTGGCCAATGAGCTGGAAGGGGATGAGAACGCTACCAAATGAAGGGCGATCCTCCTAACTATCTGTGGGGCAACAACCTATGGCCGCATGAAGAATCTCCTGGCCCCGGCAAAGCCAACAGAGAATTCCTATGAAGAATTGTGTACGCTGGTTCGGGAGTACCTAAATCCTAAGGAAAGCGTTCTGATGGCGAGATATCGGTTCTACACATGTCAATGATCGGAGGGCCAGGAAGTGGCGAGCTACGTCGCCGAACTAAGGCGCCTTGCAGGACATTGTGAGTTTGAGGGATTCCTACAACAAATGCTCAGAGACTTTTTGTACTGGGCATCGGACATGAGACAATCCTTCGCAAACTGTTGACTGTAGAAACTCTGAATCTGAGTAAAGCCATAACGATAACCGAGGTATTTATGTCCACCAGTGACAACACCAAGCAGATTTCACAGAACAAAGAAGTTTTGGCCAGTACTGTGCATAAAGTAACGTCAGTTTTGAGCAGAAATGTACGTTGGCAGAACGTACACGCCGGCTGCTATGGCACGACCTCAATTGACCCAGAGTCCACCATCATCTGTTAATGCGAGGCAGTTAACACCCTGTTGCCGCTGCGGAGATGATCATCGGCCCCATCAATGCCGCTTTAAGCACTATGCGTGCAATGGTTGCAGAACAATGGGACACCTCCAACGAATGTGCAGGCGAGCTGCAAACCCTGAAAACCCTGCAAACCACCACGTTGCAGAGGATGATCGATCCACAAGGGATCAGACGGAATTGGAAACTCGTACTGAGGAGGCAGAGGTGTACGGGTACACACATTCACGATGAAATGCCCACCAATAATGTTGAAAGTTGAACTGAATGGTATTCCAGTGTCTATGGAGCTGGACACGGGGGCAAGTCGGTCCATAATGAGTAAAACGGCCTTTGACAGGCTGTGGGGAAAGAAGGCACATAGGCCCAAGCTCAGTCTCATTCACACCAAACTAAGGACTTACACCAAGGAACTAATCCCTGTAATTGGCAGTGCTGAAGTAAAAGTCTCCTATGATGAAGCAGTACACGAACTCCCGCTGTGGATTGTGCCAGGGGATGGCCCCACGTTGTTTGGCAGAAGCTGGTTGGGGAAAATCCGCTGGAACTGGGACAACATCCGAACGCTTTCGTCTATCGACGACACCACATGTACCCAGGTTCTAAGCAAGTTCCCTTCATTATTCGAGCCAGGCATTGGAAGCTTTACGGGGGCAAAAGTGCAGATCCATTTGGTTCCCGGTACACGATTCATCCACCACAAGGCTCGGGTGGTACCATACATGATGCGTGAAAAAGTGGAAATCGAGCTGGACAGGCTGCAACGTGAAGGCATCATCGTGCCGGTGGAATTCAATGACTGGGCCAGTCTGATTGGTCGGATTCTCAAGGAGGACGGTATGGTCAGAATGTGTGGAGACTATAAAGTAACAATTAACTGTTTTTCGCTACAGGACCAGTACCTGCTACCCAAGGCAGACGACCTATTCGCGACCCTGGCTGGAGGGAAGACGTTCACCAAGCTGGACCTGACCTCAGCCTGCATGACGCAGGAGCTGGAGGAGTCTTCGAAAGGCCTTACCTACATCAACACGCACAAAGGTCTGTTTATTTACAACCGGTGCCCGGTCGGGATTCGGTCGGCCGCAGCAATCTTCCAGCGGAACATGGAGAGCCTGCTAAAGTCGGTTCGTTGCACAGTGGTCTTCCAGGACGACATATTGGTTACAGGTCAGGATACAATGGAGCACTTGAAGAATCTGGAGGAGGTTCTTAGTCGGTTGGATCGCGTGGAGCTCAGATTGAAACGCTCGAAGTGTGTTTTCCTGGCACAGGACATACAATTCTAAGGAAGGAGAATCGCAGCAGACGGCATCAGACCCACCGACACCAAGACGGAGGCCATCAAGAATGCACCGCGACCACAGAATGTGACGGAGCTGCGGTCGTTCCTGGGACTCCTTAAATATTTTGGTAATTTCCTACCTGGGTTAAGCACCCCGCTAGAACCCCGACATGCGCCACTGAGCAAGGGAGACGACTGGGTATGGGGGAATTCACAAGAGGCTGCCTTTAAGAAAACCAGAACCTTATTGTGTTCGAACAAACTACTTGTCCTGTATAACCCATGTAAACTATTAGTGTTAGCTTGCGATGCATGGTCATAGGAGATCGGGTGTGTGTTACAACAGGCTAATGAATCGGGAATTTTGCAACTGGTTGCGTATGCATCCAGGAGTTTGTCCAAGGCCGAAAGGTCCTACAGCATGATTGAAAAAGAGGCTCTAGCGTGCGTTTACAGGGTAAAAAAAATCACCAGTACTTATTTAGCCTCAAGTTCGAACTCGAAACTGACCACAAGCCACTCATATCGCTGTTCTCGGAGAACAAAGGGATTAATACCAATGCCTCTGCCCGCATCCAAAGATGGTCGGCATACAACCATGTAATCCACCACAGACCAGGCACAGAGAACTGCACAGATGCTCTCAGTCGGTTACCATTGTCCACCACTGGGGTGGAAATGGCACAGCCAGCGGACTTGCTCATGGTCATGGAGGCATTTGAGAACGAAAAGTCCCCCATTACGGCCCACCAGATCAGGACCTGGACCAGCCAGGATCCTTTACTGTCCTTGGTAAAAAAAAACTGTGTCCTCCATAGGAGCTGGTCCAGTATCCCAGTGGAGATGCAGGAAGCGAATAAGCCGTTCTACAGACGCAAAGACGAGTTGTCCCTGCAGGCGGACTGTCTTTTGTGGGGCAATCGCATATTCTTGCCCAAGAAAGGCAGAGAGTCATTTATTTGAGAGCTGCACAACACCCACCCAGACATCGTAAAGATGAAAGCCATAGCCAGATCCCACGTGTGGTGGCCAGGCATCGACTCAGATTTAGAGTCATGTGTGCGCCAGTGCAACACTTGCTCTCAGTTGAGCAATGCACCCAGAGAGGCACCACTAAGTTTGTGGTCATGACCATCCAAACCGTGGTCGAGGATCCATGTAGACTATGCGGGGCCCATTCCTAGGCAAAATGTTTTTGGTTGTCGTAGACGCTTACTCAAAATGGATTGAAGCACATGCACGGTCATCATTGAAAGCCTACGAGCCATGTTTGCCACACCTGGCTTGCCTGATGTCCTAGTCAGCGACAATGGCCCGTGCTTCACCAGTGCTGAATTCAAGGAATTCATGACTCACAACGGGATCAAACATGTCACATCTGCCCCTGTGTAAATACCTGTGCTCCCAAGGGATTATGGGGTCCCTTGGGACTCCGGGGAATGAGCCCTCTGGTGGCTTACTGAGTAAGTACAAGTTCACATATATAACAACATTCCCCCCAAAGTCAATAGTGTAACTATTTACAATGTGAGTCAATCTGGGGCCCGTATTGCCCTGGTTAATCATCTCGGTGTGAAAGCTGGTGTTGTTGAATCATTTGTTGGGCCCTCGCTGGGCTGCTCTGCAGCTGGCCTTGCTGGGCTGCCTGGTGTGTTGGGCCCTGCAGGGCTGCTGTGGATGATGGGTTCTGCTTCGTGGTCAACCGTGGTGTGTGTTGGGGGATCAAAAAAGGTAGGGTCCAAGGTGGGTTGCTCAGGATAGTCCGTGAATATGAGTTTGATTTGGTCCAAGTGTTTCCGGTGAATGAGTCCATTTGAAAGTTTGACCCGAAACACCTGCTCCCCTCTTTGGCCACGACAGTGCCAGGAAGCCACTTGGGACCTTGTCCATAAGTTAAAACAAATGCAGGATCATTGATTTTAATCTCGCATGACACATTTGCGCTATCATGGTATGCACTTTGTTGAAGCCGCCTGCTCTCTACCTGTTCATGTAGATCAGGGTGAACTAACGAGAGCCTTGTCTTATCTGCTCTTTTCATGAGCAGTTCAGCAGGTGGGATCCCAGTGAGTGAATGGAGTCTCGTGCGGTAGCTAAGCAGGATTCAGGATAGGCGAGTCAGCAGTGAGCCTTCAGTTACCCTCTTCAAGCCTTGCTTGATGGTTTGCACTGATCTCTCTGCCTGACCATTGGACGCTGGTTTAAACTGGGGCAGATATGACATGTGTGATCCCGTTACGGGTCATGAATTCTTTGAACTCAGCACTGGTAAAACATGGTCCGTTGTCGCTCACCAGGACATCAGGTAAGCCGTGAGTGGCAAACATGGCCAGCAGGCTTTCAGTGGTGACAGCGGACGTGCTAGCCGACATTATCTCACATTCAATCCACTTGGAATATGCGTCTACAACCACAAGGAGCATTTTACCCAAGAACGGGCCTGCATAGTCGAAGTGTATCCTAGACCACGGTTTGGTGGGCCAAGACCATAGACTTAGCGGTGCCTCCCTGGGTACATTGCTTAACTGCGAGCATGTATTACATCTGTGAACGCAGGACTCTAAGTCCGCATCAATACCGGGCCACCACGCGTGGGGTCTGGCTATCACTTTCATCATTACGATGCCTGGGTGGGTACTGTGGAGGTCATTGATGAAGGCGTCTCTGCCCTTCTAGGGGACCACTACTCGATTGCCACACAGAAGGCAGTCTGCCTGTATAGACATTTCATCTTTGCGCCGCTGGAATGGCTTTATCTCTTCCTGCATTTCCACTGGGACAAGGGACCAGATCCCATGAAGCACACAGCTTTTAACTTGAGATAATAAGAGGTCCTGGCTTGTCCAGGATTTGACCTGCTAGGCAGTGATTGCTCACTCTCAAATGCTTCCATAACTATGGCTAGATCTGCGGGCTGCGCCATTTCCACCCCCATGGTGGGCAATGGCAGCCTACTGAGAGCATCGCCGCAGTTTTTGGTGCCTGGCCTGTGGCGGATGGCATAGCTGTATGTGGACAACGTGAGCGCCCATCTCTGGATACAGGCCGATGCGTTGGTATTTATCCCTTTACTCTCAGAAAACAGGGATATAAGTGGCCTATGGTCAGTTTCCAATTCGAATTTTAGCTCAAACAGGTTTTGCTGCATTTTCTTTACCCCATAGACACACGCTAACGCTTCTTTTTCAGTCATGCTGTAGGCTCTCTCAGCCTTAGACAGACTCCTGGATGCATAAGCAACCGGTTGCAGTTTCCTGAAATCAGTAGCTTGTTGCAATACACACCCGATGCCATATGACGATGCATCACATGCTAGTACCAAACGCTTACATGGATCATACAACACAAGCAATTTGTTTGAGCATAACAATTTTCTCGCTTTTACAAAGGCATTTTCTTGGCTTTTGCCCCAAATGCATTTGCCCCCTTTTCATAGTAAGACATGTAGTGGTTCTTGCAGGGTGCTGAGACCCGGTAAGAAGTTACCAAAGTAGTTCAAGAGTCCCAGAAACGACCGCAGCTCCGTCACGTTCTGTGGCCTCGGTGCATTCTCGATTGCCTCTGTCTTTGCGTTGGTGGGCCTGATGCCGTCCGCCGCAATCCTCCTTCCCAAGAACTCCACTTCAGGCACCAGGAAAACGCACTTCGAGCGTTTTAACCTGAGCCCCACGCGGTTGAGTCGACTAAGAACCTCCTCCAGGTTCTACAGGTGCTCGGTTGTGTTCCAAGATGTCGTGGTGTGCGGGACCGACTTCAGTAAACTTTCCATGTTTCTCTGGAATATCGCCGCCGCTGATCGGATTCCAAACGGGCATCTGTTATAAACAAAAAGACCTTTGTACGTGTTGATGCAGGTGAGGGCCTTCGATGATTCCTCCAGTTCCTGCATCATGTAGGCTGAAGTCAGATCCAGCTTCATGAACATCTTTCCTCCCGCCAGCGTTGCAAAGAGGTCGTCAGCTTTTGGTAGTGGGTATTGGTCCTACAGGGAGAAACGATTGATAGTTACTTTCTAATCGCCACAGATTCTGACGGTGCCGTCTCCCTTGAGGACTGGGACAATAGGATTGGCCCACTCGCTGAACTCGATCGGTGAAATGATGCCCTCTCTTTGTAGCCGGTCTAGCTCAATCTCTACCCTTTCTCTCATCAAGTACAGTACTGCTCTCTTCTTGTGATGGATGGGTCGCGCCCCCGGAATTAGGTGGATGTGCACTTTTGTTCCTTGGAATTTCCAGATGGCTGGTTCGAACAGCGAAGGAAATTTGTTTAAGACCTGGGCACACGAAGTGTCGTCAGCAGGTGATAGCGCTCGTACGTCATCCCAGTTCCAGCGTATCTTTCCCAGCCAGCTCCTGCCGAGCAGCGTGGGACCATCGCCCGGTACCACCCAGAATGGTACCTTGTGCACCGCTCCATCATAGGAGACCTTTACGGTAGCACTGCTGATTACAGGAATCAGTTCTTTTGTGTAAGTACTTAGTTTCGTGCGAATTGGAGTTAAGACTGGCCTTGAAAGTCTTTTTGCCCATGATGGACTGGCTTGCGCCCGTGTCCAGCTCCATTGACACCGGGAGTCCATTTAGTTCAACATTCAGCATTATCGGGGGACAATTCGTGGTGAATGTGTGTATCCCATGTACCACTGCCTCCTCGATCTGAGGCTATGTTTCGTCGTGATCCTCCGTGGATTTGTTCTCCTCTGCAACGTGATGGTTTGCAGGTTTAACAGGCTTAGCAGCTCGGCTGCACACTCATTGGAGGTTGTCCCATTGTTCCACAGCTCTTGCAAACGTATCCTTTGAATCGGCATTAATGGAAATGATGATCACCCCCGCAGCGCCAACAAGGTGTTAATAGCCTTGCATTCATCACCCTTGATGGTGGACTCTGAGACATCTGCGGACATGTAGCTGCAGCTACATGTGACTTGCCCTGTACATTACGATTCGAAAACAACATCACTTTGTTCACAGTACTTGTAGCAGCACTTGTGTGCTGAGACATTTCCTTAGTATTTTCACTGGTGGCAATGAACGTCTGGGCTATCGCTATGGCCTTACTCAAGGTTATGGTCTCTACAGTCAAAAGTTTGCGAAGTATGGTTTCGTGGCCAATGCCAAGTGTGAAAAAGTCTCTGAGCATGTGCTCCAAATGTCCTTCAAATTCGCAATGTCCTGCAAGGCGTCTTAGCTCGGCGACATAACTCGCCACTTCCTGGCCTTCAGATCTTTTGTAGGTGTAAAACCGGTACCTCACCATCAGAACGCTTTCCTTTGGGTTCAAATGCTCTCGGACTTGTGTGCACAAATCGTCGTATGGTTGCTCTGTGGTTTCGCTGGAGTGAGCAGATTCTTCATGAGGCCATACGTTGGTGCCCCACAGACGGTGAGGAGGATCGCTCTATGTTTGGCAGTGCTCTCTTCCCCATCTAGCTCGTTGACCACGAAGTATTGGTCGAGTCGCTCCACAAAAGTTTCCCAATCATCTCCTTCCGAAAATTTCTCCAGGTTGCCCACTGTTCTCTGCATCTTTGGATTCGCTATCTGTATCTCGTCGCCAGTTGTTGTGTATGGAGAAAGAGTCAAACTGAACATTGCGAGCTCAAAGTAACGTGTGACCTTAGTCTTTTATTGCAGGTTTCCAGAGTGCCTCTCCAACCTGTGAAGCCTTCTTAAATACATGTGCTCCCAAGGGATTATGGGGTCCCTTGGGACTCCGGGGAATTAGCCCTCTGGTGGCTGTACAGAGTAAATACAAGTCCAAATATATAACACAGACCATCAAGCAAAGCTTGAAACACGTGTCAGAAGGCTCCATGCAGACTCGGTTATCCCGAGTACTGCTCAGCTACCGCACCAGACCCCACTCACTCACCGGCATTCCCCCAGCTGAGCTGCTGATGAAAGGAGCGCTTAAAACAAGGCTCTCTCTTGTCCACCCTGATCTACAGGGTCACGTGGAGAACAAGCAGCATCAACAAAGTGTATACCATGACCGTGCAAATTTGTCACGCGATATTGAGATCAACCCTGTGTTTGTGCTCAATTATGGACATGGTCCCAAATGGCTCGCTGGCACAGTCACAGCCAAAGAGAGGAGTAGGGTGTTTCAGGTCAAACTGACCAATGGACAAACGCTTGGACCAAATCAAATTGAGGTTCACCAACAGCTACGAACAACCTGAAGAGGACCCCACCAACTTTTGACCTTCCAACACACACACAAGTGGCAACTGACATCATAGTTGACCATGAAGCCGAACTCATCATCCCCAGCAGCCCGGCCTGGCAAGGCTGGCTGCCCAACAGCCCAGTGAAGAACTAACCAACCCACCCACACCAGCATTTGTACCGAGACGATAGACAAGGAAGCGCAAAGTCCCAGATCGTCTCACCTTTTATAAGTGTACTGTTGACTTCACAGGGGAGTGATGTTATGTATTTAACCCCTTGTAATCTGCATCACACCTGACCACCAGAGGGCCTACCTGTTGGAGTTCCAAGCATCCCTTGGAGCACAGTATATAAGCAGACTACCCACGAGGTACCTACACTCTGGAATATTATTAAAGGAGCTAAGGTCACACTTGCTCATTACACACAGTACTCAGTCTGACCATTTATTATGGGTGTAACACTTAACCAGTCTGGCCTATATTTGACTCCAAACCCATCGCAATGTGGTTGACTCTTAACTGCCCCTATGAAATGGCCTAGCGAGCCACTCAGTTGTACCAAACCGCTACGACAAAGTCAGCACTGTGGGAGTACCTCCACCACACGGACTGCAACGGTTCAAGAAGGCGGCTCACCGCCACCTTCTCAAGGGCAATTAGGGATGGGCAATAAATGCCAGTTTTGTTAGCGACACCCACAACCCATGAACAAATACATTTTTTAAAAAGCAATCTCGCACAAATAGCAATGAGATAATGATCAGATCATCTGTTTTAGTGATGTTGGTTGAGGGATATATCTTGACCTGGACACCAGGGTGAACTCCCCTGCTCTTCTTTTAATAATGCCATGGGATCTTTGAAGTCCATCTGGAAAGGAAGACGGGGCCCCCGGTTTAATGCTTGATCTGATAGACGGCGCCTTCGGCAGTCAGTGTTCTCTCAGTACTGCTCTGGAGTGTCAGCCAGGATTATGTGCACAGTCTCTGAAGTTGGACTCGAGCCCACAGTCCCTCTGACTCAGCTACCCACTGAGCCACATATTTCATATTGGTGTCTGTGGGTGTCCATGGAGGCAGAGCCACAAATATTACCAGCAACATAAACAGTGTTGGAGGAACAGCCAGCCAGGCCAGCAAAGTGGTTTCTCACTCACTTTCTTCAACAAACATGCTTCTTCCCCAAGACCCGCAATCAGAAATGACAACTGCTTTCAAACAACTGCAGATTCCACTGGCAGCCAAGGCAAACAGAGACACTCCTATTTGAAGCAGCTCTGTATGATATAAACACAGTATTAGTAAATTAGTGGAACTTAGAACAGACTGTCTTTACATTACTATAAGTGCCATTGAATAAGTGGATTCATAATCATTTGAATATGTATTTGACTTTAAGAATAAACTCAGAAACATTCTACAATATTTCACATATAATGAATTACAGGCAAAGGACAACCCGGAGCCATTGTACAATAGTAATGTCCTACAAACAGCAATGAGATGGATGGTGAGCGAGAGCTAGGTGCAGAATACAATTTGGACACCGTGCAGCAAGAACTGGACCACATCCAAGCTTGGGCTGATAAGTGGCAAGCAGCATTACATCACACAAGTGCCAGGCAATGGCTATCTCCAACAATATTTAAGAGGGAGAAAGATAGATTTCTAGTAACAAAAGGCATCAAGGGGTATGGGGAGAAAGCGGGAATATGTTGTTGAGTTGGAGAATCAGCCATCATCATGTTGAATGGTGGTGCAGACTCGAATGGCTGAATGGCCAACTACTGCTCCTATTTTCTATGTTTCTATGTTAAGAGAGAGTCCACCTCCCTTGACATTCAGTGGCATTACAATCACTGAATCCCCCACCGTCAATATCCTGAGGGCTGCCTTTCACCTGAAACCCGACTGTACCAGCCATTATAAATGTCATGGATACTAGAGCAGGTTAGAGGCTGGGCATTCTGCGGCGATTGACTCATCTCCTTCCCCAAGACTCTCCATCACCGACAAGGCACAAGAGTGATGGAATAGTCACCACTTGCCTGGATGAGTGCAGCTCCAACAACCCTCAAGAAAATAAAACAGCTCGCTTGATTGGCACCACGTCAAACATCCACTCCCTTCATCACAGGCACCCCGTGACTGCAATGCGTCATCATCATAGGCGGTCCCTCGTATCGAGGATGACTTGCTTCCACGCCAAAAAGGGATGAGGTGTTTCAATGAAGGACCTAATATTCCGGATCCCGAACTACATATTGAAGGGTGGAAGATGCCTGTGCTTGGATTTTTTTAACATGGGGTGGCCGTTGCACACCAGCCACCACACGGGCTTGACAGAGCTAGGTCTTGGTCCAGTGGCAAGGATTGACCAAGACGACTGGAGACCAGCTATAGGATACACTGCAGCAATTCGCCAAGGCTTCTTCGACGGTATCTTCCAAACCTTCCTCCACCGAGCAGGGCAAGGACAGCAGGTGCAGGGGAATATTATCACCTTCAGGTTCTTCTCCAAGTCACACATGATCCAGACCCGGAAATCTATCACTGTCAAAATCCTGGAACTCCTATATCGGCAATGAGCCAAAATCCTGGAACTTTTTACCTGACAGCACTGTGGGAATGCTTTTGCCACATTGACAACAGCGATTCAAGGAGAAGGTTTCAACGCCACCTTCTCAATGGCAACTATGGGTGGGCAATAAATGCTGGCCTTGCCAGTGATGCCCACGTCCCGAGAACGAATTCAAAATAATGTTAAAAAAATGTCCAATTATGGGAGATTACTTATATAAGAATAAGGGTGTTCCAGAAATGTAACTGCACTTTACACTTTATACCAAAGTCCAGAAAAGTGGAATACAGCATTCAGTTTTGCTGATTTTATTTTTCTGTGTTCATGGGATATGGGCAACACTAGCAAGGCCACATTTATTGCCCATTGACAGGGATAGACAGTTTCTTAACCGATAAGGGGATAAGACGTTATGGGGAGCTGGCAGGGAAGTGGAGCTGAGTCCATGATTGGATCAGCCATGATCGTATTAAATGGCGGAGCAGGCTCGGGGGGGTGGGTGGGGGTGTGGGGGGCTGTATGACCTACTCCTGCTCCTATTTCTTATGTTCTTATGTATGGTCTTAAATGTGATTTCCTTTCCCATTAGAAAGCACAAATCTTGAGCACTGTTGCTTTAACAGCCAAATAAAGAAAACACTTGCATTTTTTGCATGACTGGGAGGGCAGCCAAGCAAGTTGGCAGCTTGTTCTTTGATTCTTGCACTGTGCAGTCAGCCAATGTACAATGTACATGGCATCTTGCCATTGAAACAATACAGGTTCGAAAGGTCGAAAACAAAGATTTGCATTGGATGAGAATTCTGTGTCATTTATCTGGCCACAGTGTTGGGGTGAAAAGAAGACTTCTCTTCTTCAAGGTGGAGTCCCTGATATAAGGAATCGACACCCGCCCGTATCCCCGCCCGTATAGCGACCACTATAGGAATCACTCAGATGAAACCTCGTTCAACCGGTTTTTATTCAACCATGCAAGGGAAGTGTTCACGGATGAACCTTCTCAGAACAAAGGTTTTACATCTCCAGGTGTACATTTTTCGAGGTGTGCGACCCTCCCACAAAACCATCGATTGGCCGACTGTTATCAGCGACAATACATTGATTTGTTGAACCTTATCAGACTGACTCTGAGTGGTTCCCCCCACCTGTCCATTTCCCATCCTATGTCACCCTTCCGGAATGTGTTGTTCAGTGGTGGCAACTTTGCCTCAGTTCCTCATGACGTGTGAATTAAGCTTGTTTCCCAGGGTTTGCTATCTATTAAGGTTAACACAACAGATGATTCACTAACCATCAAGCTTTGCTGCGTAACAAGCTTTGCTGCTTCCCTTTCTTAAACCCCATTGTAAGCGAGTGTTATAAGCGTGCTTTACATACAATCGGTCAATTTACGATATATTACAATCCCTACCGTAAGACAGAGGAACTCGCGATTCCTCAGAATGTCCTAATATTGATAAGCCCTTCAATCTGGGCCATGTGTCAGATCAATTCACTACCTTCAGTATCCATTTTAGTGACCGTATTTTATCCCCTTACACGCAGTCTCAAGCTGCTCCATCCCACTCTCCTGATCACAAGTGAGCACTGAATCATATCGATCAAGAATGTCCCAGGTTTGATCCCTGGTCTGTGCTGAGTTAGCTGATTTCAGCCAGACAGTGACCGGATTTATTTTTATTCACTCACGGGATGTGGGCTTCGCTGGCAAGGCCAACGTTTATTGCCCATCGCGAATTGCCCTTGAGAAGGTGGTGCCGAGCCACCTCCTTGAAATGCTGCAGTCTGGTTACAGCTGAGTGGCGTACTGGGGCATTTCAGAGGGGCAGTTAAGAGTCAACCACATTGCTGTGGGTCTGGAGTCATATATAGGCCAGATCGGGTAAGGACAGCAGATTTCCTTCCCTAAAGGACATAAGGGTTTTTACAACAATCCAGTAGTTTTATGGTCACCATTATTAATACTAGTTTTTTAAATTCCAGATTTATTGAATTAATTTTATTTACATTCCCCAGCTGCCGTGGTGGGATTTGAACTCACGTCGCCAGATCATTAGACCAAGCCTCTGGATTACTAGTCCAGCAACGCAACCACCATGCTACCGTACTGCAATTGGTCTCAGTATCTTGAGTTAGAAAGGGCAAAATTAGCCAGGCTTCTCGTTCCTAGTCTCCTGCTGGCAAAGTATGTGGGACCCTCGCATGAGGATAGGATTGGGCTCATGCTCACATAGTCTGCTGACACTCACCGTGAAGGCTCACGCATGAATAATAACCACAGGTTGGACTGGCACCCATGTAGCTGTACCCCAGCAGAACAGTCAACCCAGTTTGGAGAGAGGAGAAAATCGATCAGAGAATAATTGGTGAGGAGAACAAAATGCACCACACAGGACAATAAACTATTCATCGGCTTAAGATGTGACACTTCATTATTACAAGAACTCTCACTGAGTCAGCCACTTAAAACTAAGAAATATATCATAATTTAGAGTATGTGGGTTTAATGCCAGACAGCATTCAGAGTTAACCTATGACTACAAATTAGTATAGCAAACCTTTTGGCAATTATTGTGGATGACCATTTAAGCGAATTTAGATCTCAAAGTAACCTAAATTGGCAATAACTGGGTGAAAGGCCATAGTGCAGGATACAACCAGTGCTTAAAAGAATAAGAAATAAGATGAGATAAATTGAGATAAATCAAGAAATGCAATTTAGGTGTCTGCGAGCTTGGGTTTTAAAGGCCTGCAGATTGGAGGAGGAAGGGAAGGCTCGGGAAAATAAGGACTTCCGCAGTTTTGAGACCCGACAAAAGAATGGACTGAAGCTACTGCCCCGTTTATTGCTAAAAGTGAGACAGTATCAGGACCAAAATCACATGGCGGACTGAACCGGCAACTTATGTCTGATTGTCTGTCCGCTTCACATTTCGGTCATTCCTCGATTTAGATAACTGGAGCATCGGCTAGGAATAGGGAGGGCCTAATGAGCAAATAGTGCAAATGCCGATGACACGATCCCAGGTGTCAGTTTTGTCTCTGTACAATTTTCTACCGCCAGGTCCTTAACATGCATGCAGACCGTGGGTGAGGCAAGTATAAGGTGGGCCTTGCCAACGGTATTTTTTTTTATCCTGCTTCACTCGAGGAAAGATGCTGGAAGGTTTGGGAGACGTCTTGCTTGTATTACTTTCTGGTTCTTTTTTGCCACTTAAGATTATTTCAAAGGGCCGGATTTTCGGTTTTCTGTTTTTTTCGGCGACAACGGCAGTGCTACGTGAAACTTATTATTTTCGCTGCGCTACCATCTTTAGGCCAAACTTCCGGGTTTTACATCGATAAGGGGGGCGTTGCACAAAGATTCACGCCGCAAAAACGCAAGTTTCGCCAAATTTGGTCCGGGGGCGGGAGCGCTGCGAGAGAGGCCTTGGGAGGGATCTATCAAATCGCTGGGAAAAAAATTAAAATATAAAAACTTTAACTTACCTTTTTTGCAGGTTTTCATACTTAGCACTGCTGGCAAAGCTGCACCAACAGGTTTAACCTGTCGGTATTCTGGGTGCGGTGTATGGGTTGGGAGAAGGCCAAAGGTATGACGGCAATGCAATGGCAGTCGTTGCATGTCGACGCACCTCTCCCCGGAAGTACGTCCCATCGTTGCCGCAAACATGGAGCCAAGGATCCCGCCCGGGCTTTGCGACCGGATTTTCGCCGCGGAGGGTGAAATCGCGGTGAAAACTCGATTGCAAACTTCGCAAAAATCCAGCCCCATGTGTTAGTAGTGGCTGTTGAACATTTTAAACTCTTAAGGGCTTCTGGCAACACCCATTTTTCTTCATGTGGGTCATGTGGATAAATGTGAGGTTATCCACTTTGGTGGCAAAAACACGAAGGCAGAATATTATCTGAATGGTGACAGATTAGGAAAAGGGGAGGTGCAACAAGACCTGGGTGTCATGGTACATCAGTCATTGAAAGTTGGCATGCAGGTACAGCAGGTGATGAAGAAGGCAAATGGCATGTTGGCCTTCATAGCGAGAGGATTTGAGTATAGGAGCAGGGAGGTCTTACTACAGTTGTACAGGGCCTTGGTGAGGCCTCACCTGGAATATTGTGTTCCGTTTTGGTCTCCTAATCTGAGGAAGGACATTCTTGCTATTGAGGGAGTGCAGCGAAGGTTCACCAGACTGATTCCAGGGATGGCTGGACTGACATATGAGGAGAGACTGGATCAACTGGGCTTTTATACGCTGGAGTTTAGAAGGATGAGAGGGGATCTCATAGAAACATATAAGATTCTGACGGGACGGGACAGGTTAGATGCAGGAAGAATGTTCCCGATGTTGGGGAAGTCCAGAACTAGGGGACACAGTCTTAGGATAAGGGGTAGGCCATTTAGGACTGAGATGAAGAGAAACTTCTTCACCCAGAGAGTTGTTAACCTGTGGAATTCCCTGCCGCAGAGAGTTGTTGATGCCAGTTCATTGGATATATTCAAGAGGGAGTTAGATATGGCCCTTATGGCTAAAGTGATCAAGGGGTATGGAGAGAAAGCGGGAAAGGGGTACTGAGGTGAATGATCAGTAATGATCATATTGAATGGTGGTGCAGGCTCGAAGGGCCGAATGGCCTACTCCTGCAACTCTTTTCTATGTTTCTATGTTTCTGGCAGTTCCACTCTGGCAAGAGGATGCGGAAGGGGAAAGATGAACAGTAGCAGGAAGGAGAAAACAAAGCTTCCACTGAAGGGGTAGCAAAAAGGAATTCTTATTCCTGAACAACAATCACAGCTTGCATTTATATAGCGCCTTTAAGGTAGTAAAACAACCCAAGATGCTTCACAGGAGCATTATCAAACAAGACTTGACACTGAGCCACATAAGGTGATATTAAGACTGATGATCAAAAGCTTGGTCAAAGAGACAGGTTTTAAGGAGTGACTTAAAGGCAGAGAGGTTTAGGGAGGGAATTCCAGAGCTTAGGGCCTAGGCAGCTGGAAGCACCAATGGTGGAGCGATGAAAATTGGGGAAGCGCAAGAGGCCAGAATTGGAGGAGTTTATAGAGTGTATGGACCCAGGTGAACATACCTACAGTTTTCCGAGGTGCAGTGCAGAAGGGGACTGCTCTTCTCCAAGGATGCTGTCACAGAGTTGTGTCAACTCCTGCAACTAACTCATCATCATAGGCAGTCCCTTGAGATCGAGGAAGACTTACTTCCACTCTAAAAGTGAGTTCTCAGGTGGCTGAACAGTCCAATATGGGAATCACAGTCTCTGTCACAGGTGGGGCAGACAGTGGTTGAAGGAAAGGGTGGGTGGGGAGTCTGGTTTGCTGCACGCTCCTTCCGCTGTCTGCGCTTGGTTTCTGCATGCTCTCGGCGACGAGACTTGAGGAGCTCAGCGCCCTCTCGGATGTTCCTCCTCCACTTAGGGCGGTCTTGGGCCAGGGACTCCCAGGTGTCGGTGGGGATGTTACACTTTATCAAGGAGGTTTTGAGGGTGTCCTTGAAGGGTTTCCTCTGCCCACCTGGGGCTCGCTTGCCACAGATAGCACAGCATTGCCTATTGCAGTACGGTTACTGCAGTCCTGAACATTTTTGTCGCCAACTCCTTTCAGGCTGCCACACGGGATATCCGGAACAGCGCTCAGTCTGCATTTCAGGTTTGCATTAAGCAGCTGACGGATGCCACCTGTTGTGTATGTAAACAATACCAAAGGCGTAAGACTTGCCACCAGGGGGCGCACCTTTGGGAGACCCAAGGGTCACCTGCACACTCTGGGCAAGCAGGTATAAAAGGCAGTCTACCATGCTGCTTCCTCACTCTGGAGTTACATTAAAGAGACCAAGGTCACAACAGTTTGAGCTTACAGCATACAGTTTTGTGGAGTTATTTTGAACATAACACCACCTTTACACACTCCAATGGGTATCTGGATAGGGCTCTGGGATTTACACAGATTGCAGTCTTCCCCCAAGACCAGAGCCTCATTTCCTACACCCACATCGCCCTGAGGGCTTCTTCCATTATCCCCGTGCCTTCATGAATTGTAAGGGCTTCCACACCATTAATGTGTGATTGGTGTGTGATCACATTGTTAGAGGTGTTTTCTTACTTATAATTTACTCTTCAAATTAATAGGGTCTATCGACATTGACTATCAGCTGTCACAGATTTATTAAGTTTACATTAGTTAACCACACACTTACAAAGCAGTATCTGTTCCACGCCCATTTTTTATATCTTTTTCTTACCCTTTCTACTTGGCAATCCACATGTTTCTAGATTACACAACACAACACCATAAAGGTGAATTTGAATGAGTTTGCCCCTTATAAGTAACTTTAATGTATAGTTTCTTGATATTAGCGTAGTAGATAGTGATAGGTTTCAGGATAACATAGACAGAATGGTTAAATGGGCAGAAGCATGGCAGATGGAGTTCAATGCAGAGAAGTGCAAAGTGATGTACTTTGGGAGGACAGTATACATTAAATTTTGAAAAGTGTAGATGAGCAGAGAGACCTTGGTGTCTATATACACAAATCCTTAAAGGTGGCAGGGCAAGTTGCTACATGGTTAAAAAAGCATATGGGTTACTTGGGTTTATAAATAGAGAAATAGAATATCAAAGCAAAGAACATAAGAACATAAGAAATAGGAACATGAGTAGGCCATACGGCCCCTCGAGCCTGCTCCACCATTCAATAAGATCATGGCTGATCTGATCATGGACTCAGCTCCACTTCCTCGCCCGCTCCCTATGACTCCTTATCCCCTTATCATTTAAGAAACTGAGTATTTCTGTCTTAAATTTATTCAATGTCCCAGTTTCTACAGCTCTCTGAGGCAGTGAATACTACAGATTTACAACCTTCTGAGAGAAGAAATTTCTCCTCATCTCAGTTTTAAATGGGCAGCCCCTTATTCTAAGATCATACCCTTTAGTTCTAGTCTCCCCTGTCAGTGGAAACATCCTCCCTGCATCCACCTTGTCAAGCCCCCTCATAATCTTATACGATTTGATAAGATCACCTCTCATTCTTCTGAATTCCAATGAGTAGAGGCCCAAACTACTCAACCATTCTTCATAAGTAAACCCCCTCATCCCCGGAATCAACCTAGTGAATCTTCTCTGAACTGCCTCCAAAGGAAGTATATCCTTTCGTAAATATGGAAACCAAAACTGCACACAGTATTCCAGGTGTGGCCTCACCAATACCATGTATAACTGTAGCAAGACTTCTCTGCTTTTATACTCCATCCTCTTTGCAATAAAGGCCAAGAGACCATTGGCCTTCCTGATCACTTGCTGTACCTGCATACTATCTTTTTGTGTTTCATGCACAAGTACCCCCAGGTCCCGCTGTACTGCAGCACTTTGCAATCTTTCTCCATTTAAATAAGAACTTGCTCTTTGATTTTTTTTCTGCCAAAGTGCATGACCTCACACTTTCCAACATTATACTCCATCTCCCAAATTTTTGCCCACTCATTTAGCCTGTCTATATCCTTTTGCAGATTTTTTGTATCCTCCTCACACATTGCTTTTCCTCCCATCTTTGTATCATCAGCAAACTTGGCTATGTTACACTCAGTCCCTTCTTCCAAGTCGTTAATATAGATTGTAAATAGTTGGGGTCCCAGCACTGATCCCTGCAGCATCCCACTAGTTACTGATTGCCAACCAGAGAATGAACCATTTATCCCGACTCTCTGTTTTCTGTTAGTTAGCCAATCTTCTATCCATGCTAATATATTACCCCCAACCCCATGAACTTTTATCTTGAGCAGTAACAAAGAGATCATGCTAGAACCTTATGAATCAATGATTCGGCCTCAGCTGGAGTATTGTGGTCTATTCTGGGCACCACACTGCAGGAAAGATTTAAAGGCCTTAGCAAAGGTACTGAGGAGCTTTACCAGGATGTTAGCAGGGATAAGGAACTTCAGTTATGAATAGAGGTTGGAAAAGTTAGGACTGTTCTCCTTGGAACAGAGAAGGTGAAGAGGTGACCTAATAGAGGTTTTCAAGACAGAGAAAAACTATTTCCTCTGGTGACTGAGGGTCCACCAGAGGTCATAGATAGGTCATAAATCATTGACAAAAGATCTACAAGGGAGATGAGGAGAAATTATTTTCACTCAGAGAGTTGTCAAGAACATTCTACCTGAAAAGGTGGAGGAAGCTGATTCCATAAATAATTTTAAAGAGGAGTCGGACAGGTTATTTGAGGATGTAGGGTGTTTGTTTTGTACTCTACCTTGATTCGTAGACCTCGGGAATTGCAGGAAAGGATTACACGTGGCGCAAAATTTAGGCTTAACACAGTTGTCAGTTTTATTACGCAAAAACTAACTAAAACTACAGAACAAGACTTCTGAGAGAATTGACCGAAGACATTCAATCACCCGTCCAGTTAGTTGCTGTAACCGTAGATTGTAGGTTCGTGGTGGTTGGTTCTGTGACCAGTTGTTCCTCTTCGATGTTTCCTCTTCTGGTTGTTCTTTTCTCTTCCGTTTCTTCTGTGTTCGTTCCGTTCTTTTTCTTTTGCTCCTTCCAGCTCCTTCCAGCTCATGTATATATATCCATTTTATGAATAAAACACCTGCTGAGCTGGGGTTTCCGTTAATGTGTCTGGATCGATCCGTTGTTTGGTGATCCGTTTGACTGACTGTGGTGATGGGCCTGGATATCCTCAATTTGCACACGGAGTCTACAGAGCAAATAATAACTCCTTAACTTAAGTACCCCGTTCTCCAAAAATGTACGCCTTGTGGGGTCCTTTGTTGTCCTGGTTACTTGCAGAATTGTAGTCTCTAGAGGGAATTGTTTTTCCCCCTCCGGCCAATCAATCCAGGGGCTCCTCTGTGGGATTTTATGAATTGTATCAATCCCTTTGTTTCTATGCATAAACAGGTCTGGCTCTCGAACGCAGAGATTGGTGATGAGTCACCACCTGCCCCGGACTGCCGCCTTTTTCTCCCTTGTCTGGTCAATCCCCAAAGCTTGAATTAAATCATTTTTAGTTCGTGGCCTTTCTGTGCCTTCTGTAAAAGTGTGCAATCCTTACAAGGATGAGGAACTTATAGGTTATGGACAAAAATCAGGGATGTAGAACTAAGCACGACTGTTCTTTCAAAGAGATAGCACAGCCACGACAGGCCGAATGGCCTCCTTCTGTGCTGTAAGTTTCTATGATTCTATGAATTTGTTATCCTATCGTGTTGTTTGGCACTACCACTGAGCTAAATGGGATAGATTCAGAACAGATCTAGCAGCTCAAAACTGGGCATCCATGATGCACTGTGGGCCATCAGCAGCAGCAGAATTGTATTCCACCACAATCTGTAACCTCATGGCCCGGCATATCCCTCACTCCCCCATTACCATCAAGCCAGGGGACCAACCCTGGTTCAATGAGGAATGCAGAAAAGCATGCCAGGAGCAGCACCAGGCATGTGCCTAAAACTGAGGTACCAACCTGGGGAAGCTGCAACACAGGACTACATGCATGCTAAACAGTGGAAGCAGCATGTTATAAACAGAGCTAAGCGATTTCACAATGAATGGATCACATCAAAGCTCTACAGTCCTGCCACATCCATTCGTGAATGGTGGTGGACCATTAAACAACTAACGGGAGGCTCCATGAATATCCCCATCTTCAATGAAAGCGGAGCCCAGCACGTGAGTGCAAAAGACAAGGCTGAAGCATTTGCAACCATCTTCAGCCAGAAGTGGATGATCTGTATTGGCCTCCTCCTGAGATCCCCACCATCACAGAAGCCAGTCTTTAGCCAATTCAATTCACTCCACGTGATATCAAGAAACGGCTGAGCGCACTGGATACAGCAAAGGCTATGGGCTCCGACAATATCCTGCCTGTTGTGCTGAAGTCTTGTGCTCCAGAACTAGCCGCACCTCTAGCCAAGCTGTTCCCGTACAGCTACAACACTGGCATCAATCCAAAAATGTGGAAAACTGCCCAGGTATGTCCTGTCCACAAAAAGCAGGACAAATCCAATCCGGCCAATTACCGCCCCATCAGTCTACTCTCAATCATCAGCAAAGTGTTGGAATGTGTCATCGACAGTGCTATCAAACGGCACGTACTCACCAATAACCTACTCACTGATGCTCAGGTTGGGTTCCGCCAGGACCACTCGGCTCCAGACCACTTTACGGCCTTGGTCCAAATATGGACAAAAGAGCTGAATTCCAGAGGTAAGGCGAGAGTGACTGCCCTTGACATCAAGGCAGCATTTGCCCGAGTGTGGCATCAAGGAGCCCTAGTAAAATCTTGCAAGCCAAGTTGGCACATAATAGCCAGGAGCAGGAGTAGTCAGGAGGGGGCCACGTCCACATTAAACAGCTGAGCAAGATGGAGATGAGAGTGCTGGAGATCATTGGGCAGAAGGTCATCGGCACCATGGCCACCGGCAACGTTGACCCCCTTGGGGACAACAACGGTATGTTCATCCCTACTCCTTCTTCTCACATCCCACTTCCCCCTCAGCCCATAATCTTTTCTCACTTTCAGGCTTGTCGTGCTGTATGCACGTATATCTCGTTTCCCCCAGCCATTCACCATAACCAGACTCCTGTGCCTTTCTGCTTTCAGATAATCAGCAAGCACCTGAGGGCACCGCAGACAGCGACGAGGGAGAAGAGGAGGAGGAAGAAGACACTGCGTCACTGCATCTGTCACACACAGACACCAGCTCAGATGCTGGCACTGCGCGTTCTTTAGAGGCGAGTGTAGCAGCAGGGATCTGCACAGTATGAGCCATGAGTGGGCTGCAGCAAGGTCAGGGGGAAAGGGCGAGTTCACACACGAATTCTGCTGCACAGGACTCAGATGAGGACCTCAATGAGGAGGCCTTCAGAAGAAGGATGATGGGCATGCACATAGAAATGATCATCATCATAGACAGTTCCTCGGGATCGAGGAAGACTTGCTTCCACTCTTAGAATGAGTCGTTAGATGGCTGAACAGTCCAATACGAGAGCCACAATCCCTATCACGGGTGGGACAGATAGTCGTTGAGTGTAAGGGTGGGTGGGACAGGTTTGGCACACGCTCTTTCCGCTGACTGTGCTTGCTTTCTGCATGCTCTCGGCGTTGAGACTCGAGGTGCTCAGCACCCTCCCGGATGCTCTTCCTCCACTTAGGGCGGTCTTTGGCCAGGGACTCCCAGGTGTCAGTGGGGATGTTGCACTTTATCAGGGAGGCTTTGAGGGTGTCCTTGTAACGTTTCCTCTGCCCACCTTTGGCTCGTTTGCCGTGAAGGAGAACTATGGCAAATGAGCCATAGAAATGATAGGTGCAATGGCAAGGCTGCTAGAGAGCCTCTCGGCAATGGCAACGAGTGCGGAGGATTCTGCCTGCAACATTGCACGGGGCTCTGCGCGGAGCATCGAGTCTAGGATTTCCTGTCTGGAAATGACGATGCACTCGCAGAGGGACCGTGGTGACCCAGACATAGAAACATAGAAAAATAGGAGCAGTAGTAGGCCATTCGGCCCTTTGAGTCTGCACCGCTATTCAATATGATCATGGCTGATCCTGTATCTCAACACCCTATTCCCGCTTTCTCCCCATACCCCTTGATGTCTTTTGTGTCTAGAAATCTATCTATTTCCTTCTTAAATATATTCAGTGACTTGGCCCCCACAGGTTTCTGTGGTAGAGAATTCCACAGGTTCACCACCCTCTGAGTGAAAACATTTCTCCTCATCTCAGTCCTAAATTTCCTACCCCGTATCCTGAGACTGTGACCCCTGGTTCTAGACTTCCCAGCCAGGGGAAGCATCCTCCCCGCATCCAGTCTATCCAACCCTGTCAGAATTTTATACATTTCAATGAGATCCCCTCTCATTCTTGTAAACTCTAGTGAATACAGGCCTAGTCGACCCAGTCTCTCCTCATACGACAGTCCTGCTATCCCAGAAATCAGTCTGGTGAACCTTCGCTGCACTCCCTCTATGGCAAGTATATCCTTTCTTAGATAAGGAGACCAAAACTGCACACAATACTCCAGGTGTGGTCTCACCAAGACCCTGTATAACTGTAGTAAGACATCCATGCTGCTGCACTCAAATCCTCTTGCAGTGAAGGCCAACATACCATTTGCCTTCCTAACTGCTTGCTGCACCTGAATGTTTGCATAATGGAGCACTGAGTGAGTGATGTTGCAGCCTCCATGTGGAAACGATCCAACGTCTTAGTGCTGCAACGGAAGCTCAGACTGCTCCTATACAGTCTCGGTGTGATGCCACCCAAGCTCTGACTGCTGCCATCATGGCTGGGTCTACTGGGGCTGTCACGGTGTCGCAGCAGGCCACCAATCTGTGCTCCCAACAGATTGCTAGGAATGCTGAGGCACTACCCCTGGGGGAGTAGCAACGGGCCAGTGGAGCAGGAACCTGCTGTTCTCTCTCAGAATGAGAGCATTCCTGCTCCCACCACTGTCGCCCTGCCATTGCCATTGCTGCGGCCCGTCAGCCAGCCCAGACTGCTGTCACACGTGCCGAGGTGGTGCAGTCTACAGCCGGGCCTTCTAGGCCCAGAGCTGGTCGAAGGTCGTATGCAAGGCCATCTGTGGTCTCCCACGCAGAAACTCAGCAGCCTTCCACCAGCTGTGCTGCAGCCACTGCGTAGGAGCACTAGAGTAGGATAAGGAAGACGAACAACAGGCAGTAAGGGATTGCACAAGGATAATTAGTTAATTGTATTAAAATATGTGTAATATGTTTACAGATGCATTTATTAATTGTGTTTGGAATCTTTTGTGCTGTCTCTCATTTCAGCTTTGCTGCTCAGGTATAAAAGGCCAGCCACTTTGAGAGTCAGGCACTTTGGGCCTAAATAAAGCAAAGCTAAGGTTGTACCTTGCTTAGTTAAACAGTACTCAGTTTGAACCTTTATTGCATACATAACAGAATGCTGCACTGTCAGAGGTGCTATCTTTCAGATGAGACATTAAACTGACGTCTCAGGTAGAAGTAAAAGATCCCATTGCATTATTTCGAAGAAGAGCAGGGGAGTTCTCCACGGTGTCCTGGTCAATATTTATACCTCAATCGACACCCAAAAAACAGATTATGTGGTCATGAACACATTGCTGTTTGTGGAACCTTGCAAATTGGCTGCTACTTTTATAATACAACAGTGACTACACTTAGAAGTACTTCAGTGGCTGTAAAGCACTTTGGGATGTCCTGAAGTCGTGAAAGAGGCTATATAATTGCAATTTCTTTATTTCTTTCTTTTGCTGCCCAGATTGCTTCCAGTGTTAAGATTATGAAACTTTGTTCCCAGGAGGATTCCTTGCATGGTAATTATTACTTGAGAAATGATGTATGGATTCTGAAAGTTGGTGCAGCAGTTTTAATCTGTGCTGTTTTGCTGGTGGTGGATCTTAAATTCAACATCATTAGCAGGTAGATTCCAATTGGCTGGTATTTGATGATCTCCACCTTGAAGGCTATGCTGCAAGTAAACTATGCTAGCAAGTGTGGTAACTGATCATTAACAGCTGATTACAGTGAAATAAAATAGACATTAACTATCGAAATGTTGGCATTTAAATTGATCGACAGGTTAGGGGCACAATGCCACATTGTCCGCATGCCCGACACGAGACTCCCAAAGCAAGCGCTCTACTCGGAACTCCTACACGGCAAGTGAGCCCAAGGTGGGCAGAGGAAACATTTCGAGGACAACCTCAAAGCCTCCTTGATAAAACGCAACATCCCCACCAATACCTGGGAATCCCTGGCCAAAGACCGCCCTAAGTGGAGGAAAAGCATTCAGGAGGGCGCTGAGCACCTCAAGTCTCGTCGCCGAGAGCATGCAGAAAGCAAGCGCAGGCAGCGGAAGGAGCGTGCGGCAAACCAGACTCCCCACCCACCCTTTCCTTCAACGACTGCCTGTCCCACCTGTGACAGAGACTGTAATTCCCGTATTGGACTGTTCAGTCACCTGAGAACTCACTTTTAGAGTGGAAGCAAATCTTCCTTGATTTCCGAGGGATTGCCTATGATGATGACAAATTTGGTTTTAAATTAGAGCTATTTTAAAAGCAAAAAGAGGGAGAATATAAAAGGGCCGAAATTGCCCCCCGAATGAAAGGGAACGCACCTACTGTTTTAAAACATATTTCTCCGCTCCAATCCATGGAGCGGAGAGTAGAGCGAAATTCAGTTCTTTGAACTTTTGTTTCCCTCCAGACTATGTTTGGGGCGGCTGAGGGGAGGAAGCGGGGCGGGAGCGGGGCAGGAGCGGGGCGGGAGCGGGGCGGGAGCGGGGCGGGAGCGGGGCGGGAGCGGGGCAGGAGCGGGGCAGGAGCGGGGCGGGAGCGGGGCAGGAGCGGGGCGGGAGCGGGGCAGAAGTCGGGGAGGGCTGCTGCGAACTCTGAATGTGGGGTTTTAGTTAGGCCCACTGAGCCACCAGGGAGGGTTTCAGCAGGCCAGTGGCCTGGCACCCAAGAGGGGGTGCCGGCCTACCTGTTGGCGGCCCGGCCGAACCCTTGGCCACTACTGTCGGGTCGGCCCCAGAGTCAGCCGGCAGGTAAAATAAAATGGCGTCCGCGGCAGTGCGCCCTCCCCTTTTAAGGGTGGATGCACCGCCCAGGCACACACAGCTTTTCGAAGGGGAAAGCTGTCAGTGGCACCGACTGGCGGCGGCAACGCTCCCACAGGACAATTTCCCGCGTGGGTGGGCAAGGGGATCGCCCCCGGGCGGTGTGGGGTCGGTGCATGCCCGAAGGACGGCAACACGGGTGGCACGGAAACCTGTTCCCGCCGCTCCCGGCCCGGGGACAATTTCCGATGGGTCAGCCCATCCGGCTGCCCCCGGTTGGTGAGGTCTATCCGCTCCATTCTTAGAGGCGGTACGGGGCCTTAAGGAGGGGGGCAAGTTCGGCCCCAAAGAGAAGGGTGAGGGAAGATATTACCTCATAATCCTTGTAGTTATATTGACCCGTATGTCAAAATACCTCAAAGTGTTTCACGCAATGACTTACCTTTTGAAACACAGTGACCGTTGCTATTAGCTACAACATTTCCCCGCACTTTCACCCGCTTCTCCTGGACACTGGTGCTGGGCCATGGTTCCACAGGTGGTGACAACTCTCTGGCGCCCCATCCTCATTCCTGAGCCGAGACAGTGAGTGTCACCAATAGTCATGCATATGCTTTTCCCAGCAAGAGGCATTGGACAGAAAACAGGACTGAGAAGCTTGGCTGATTTCCTGCCCCCACCCCAACTCAAGGGTACTAGGTTCAGGTACAGCACTCCAAATGTCGTCCTAGCTGAGATCAGCCAATTTAGCACAAAACCTCCTTGATAAAATGCAACATCCCCACCGACACCTGGGAGTCCCTGGCCAAAGACCGCCGTAAGTAGAGGACGAGCATCCGGGAGGGCGCTGAGCACCTCGAGTCGCGTCGCCGAGAGCATGCAGAAATCAAGCGCAGGTAGCGGAAGGAACGTGCGGAAAACCTGCCCCACCTACCCTTACCCTTAACAACTGTCTGTCCCACCTGTGACAGAGACTGTAAGTCCCGTATTGGACTGTTCAGTCACCTGAGAACTCACTTTTAAAGTGGAAGCAAGCCTTCCTCAATTTGGACTCGTCCTACATAGAAACATAGAAACATAGAAAATAGGTGCAGGAGCAGGCCATTCAGCCCTTCTAGCCTGCACCGCCATTCAATGAGTTCATGGCTGAACATGAAACTTCAGTACCCCCTTCCTGCTTTCTCGCCATAACCCTTGATCCCCCGAGTAGTAAGGACTTCATCTAACTCCCTTTTGAATATATTTAGTGAATTGGCCTCAACTACTTTCTGTGGTAGAGAATTCCACAGGTTCACCACTCTCTGGGTGAAGAAGTTTCTCCTCATCTCGGTCCTAAATGGCTTACCCCTTATCCTCAGACTGTGACCCCTGGTTCTGGACTTCCCCAACATTGGGAACATTCTTTCTGCATCTAACCTGTCTAAACCCGTCAGAATTTTAAACGTTTCTATGAGGTCCCCTCTCATTCTTCTGAACTCCAGTGAATACAATCCCAATTGATCCAATCTTTCTTGATAGGTCAGTCCCGCCATCCCGGGAATCAGTTTGGTGAACCTTCGCTGCACTCCCTCAATAGCAAGAATGTCCTTCCTCAAGTTAGGAGACCAAAACTGTACACAATACTCCAGGTGTGGCCTCACCAAGGCCCTGTACAACTGTAGCAACACCTCCCTGCCCCTGTATTCAAATCCCCTCGCTATGAAGGCCAACATGCCATTTGCTTTCTTAACCGCCTGCTGTACCTGCATGCCAACCTTCAATGACTGATGTACCATGACACCCAGGTCTCGTTGCACCTTCCCTTTTCCTAATCTGTCACCATTCAGATAATAGTCTGTCTCTCTGTTTTTACCACCAAAGTGGATAACCTCACATTTATCCACATTATACTTCATCTGCCATGCATTTGCCCACTCACCTAACCTATCCAAGTCACTCTGCAGCCTAATAGCATCCTCCTCGCAGCTCACACTGCCACCCAACTTAGTATCATCCGCAAATTTGGAGATACTGCATTTAATCCCCTCGTCTAAATCATTAATGTACAATGTAAACAGCTGGGGCCCCAGCACAGAACCTTGCGGCACTCCACTAGTCACTGCCTGCCATTCTGAAAAGTACCCGTTTACTCCTACTCTTTGCTTCCTGTCTGACAACCAGTTCTCAATCCACGTCAGCACACTACCCCCAATCCCATGTGCTTTAACTTTGCACATTAATCTCTTGTGTGGGACCTTGTCGAAAGCCTTCTGAAAGTCCAAATATACCACATCAACTGGTTCTCCCTTGTCCACTTTACTGGAAACATCCTCAAAAAATTCCAGAAGATTTGTCAAGCATGATTTCCCTTTCACAAATCCATGCTGACTTGGACCTATCATGTCACCATTTTCCAGATGCACTGCTATGACATCCTTAATAATTGATTCCATCACTTTACCCACTACTGAGGTCAGGCTGACCGGTCTATAATTCCCTGTTTTCTCTCTCCCTCCTTTTTTAAAAAGTGGGGTTACATTGGCTACCCTCCACTCCATAGGAACTGATCCAGAGTCAATAGCATCCGCTATTTCCAAGGCCACCTCCTTAAGTACTCTAGGATGCAGTCCATCAGGCCCTGGGGATTTATCGGCCTTCAATCCCATCAATTTCCCCAACACAATTTCCCGACTAATAAAGATTTCCCTCAGTTCCTCTTCCTTACTAGACCCTCTGACCCCTTTTATATCCGGAAGGTTGTTTGTATCCTCCTTAGTGAATACCGAACCAAAGTACTTGTTCAATTGATCCGCCATTTCTTTGCTCCCCGTTATGACTTCCCCTGATTCTGACTGCAGGGGACCTACGTTTGTCTTCACCAACCTTTTTCTCTTTACATACCTATAGAAACTTTTGCAATCCGCCTTAATGTTCCCTGCAAGCTTCTTCTCGTACTCCATTTTCCCTGTCCTAATCAAACCCTTTGTCCTCCTCTGCTGAGTTCTAAATTTCTCCCAGTCCCCAGGTTCGCTGCTATTTCTGGCCAATTTGTATGCCACTTCCTTGGCTTTAATACTATCCCTGATTTCCCTAGATAGCCACGGTTGAGCCACCTTCCCCTTTTTATTTTTACGCCAGACAGGAATGTACAATTGTTGTACTTCATCCATGCGGTCTCTAAATGTCTGCCATTGCCCATCCACAGTCAACCCCCTAAGTATCATTCGCCAATCTATCCTAGCCAATTCACGCCTCATACCTTCAAAGTTACCCTTCTTTAAGTTCTGGACCATGGTCTCTGAAATTACTGTTTCATTCTCCATCCTAATGCAGAATTCCACCATATTATGGTCACTCTTCCCCAAGGGGCCTCGCACAATGAGATTGCTAATTAATCCTCTCTCATTACACAACACCCAGTCTAAGATGGCCTCCCCCCTAGTTGGTTCCTCAACATATTGGTCTAGAAAACCATCCCTTATGCACTCCAGGAAATCCTCCTCCACCGTATTGCTTCCAGTTTGGCTAGCCCAATCTATGTGCATATTAAAGTCACCCATTATAACTGCTGCACCTTTATTGCATGCACCCCTAATTTCCTGTTTGATGCCCTCCCCAACATCCCTATTACTGTTTGGAGGTCTGTACACAACTCCTACTAACGTTTTTTGCCCTTTGGTGTTCTGCAGCTCTACCCATATAGATTCCACATCATCCAAGCTAATGTCTTTCCTAACTATTGCATTAATCTCCTCTTTAACCAGCAATGCTACCCCACCTCCTTTTCCTTTTATTCTATCCTTCCTGAATGTTGAATACCCCTGAATGTTGAGTTCCCAGCCCTGATCATCCTGGAGCCACGTCTCCGTAATCCCAATCACATCATATTTGTTAACATCTATTTGCACAATTAATTCATCCACCTTATTGCGGATACTCCTTGCATTAAGACACAAAGCCTTCAGGCTTGTTTTATTAACACCCTTTGTCCTTTTAGAATTTTGCTGTACAGTGGCCCTTTTTGTTCTTTGCCTTGGGTTTCTCTGCCCTACACTTTTCCTCCTCTCCTTTCTGTCTTTTGCTTTTGGCTCCTTTTTGTTTCCCTCTGTCTCCCTGCATTGGTTCCCATCCCCCTGCCATATTAGTTTAAATCCTCCCCAACAGCACTAGCAAACACTCCCCCGAGGACATTGGTTCCAGTCCTGCCCAGGTGCAGACCGTCCGGTTTGTACTGGTCCCACCTCCCCCAGAACCGGTCCCAATGCCCCAGGAATTTGAATCCCTCCCTGCTGCACCACTGCTCAAGCCACGTATTCATCTGCGCTATCCTGCGATTCCTACTCTGACTATCACGTGGCACTGGTAGCAATCCCGAGATTACTACTTTTGAGGTCCTACTTTTTAATTTAGCTCCTAGCTACTTAAATTCGTTTCGTAGGACCTCATCCCTTTTTTTGCCTATGTCGTTGGTACCAATGTGCACCACGACAACTGGCTGTTCTCCCTCCCATTTCAGAATGTCCTGCACCCGCTCCGAGACATCCTTGACCCTTGCACCAGGGAGGCAACATACCATCCTGGAGTCTCGGTTGCGGCCGCAGAAACGCCTATCTATTCCCCTCACAATTGAATCCCCTATCACTATCGCTCTCCCACTCTTTTTCTTGCCCTCCTGTGCAGCAGAGCCAGCCACGGTGCCATGAACTTGGCTGCTGCTGCCCTCCCCTGATGAGTCATTCCCCTCAACAGTACCCAAAGCGGTGTATCTGTTTTGCAGGGGGATGACCGCAGGGGACCCCTGCACTACCTTCCTTGCTCTACTCTTCCTGCTGGTCTTCCATTCCCTATCTGGTTGTGGACCCTGCACCTGCGGTAAGACCAACTCACTACACGTGATACTCACGTCATTCTCAGCATCGTGGATGCTCCAGAGTAAATCCACCCTCAGCTCCAATTCCGTAACGCGGACCGTCAGGAGCTGGAGGCGGATACACTTCCCGCACACGTAGTCGTCAGGGACACCGGAAGTGTCCCCGAGTTCCCACATGGTACAGGAGGAGCATAACACCCGACCGAGCTCTCCTGCCATGTCTTAACCCTTAGATACACTTAAACTGGTAATAACAATGTTAAAAGTTACTGACCAATATAAGAAGAAAAAGAAAAGCTACTCACCAATCACCAGCCAATCACTTACCCCCTAGGCTGTGACGTCACCTTTGTTTTTTTGCCTTCTCCCTGCAGCTGCACCGGCACGCCTCTCGCCGACCCCGGACTCGCGCTGCTCCGAGCTCCCGCCTCCTCGACTGACTGCTCGAACTGCTCGACTCCCGCTGGCCTTTATAGGCCTCTCGCCGACCCCGGACTCGCGCTGCTCCGAGCTCCCGCCTCCTCGACTGACTGCTCGAACTGCTCGACTCCCGCTGGCCTTTATAGGCCTCTCGCCGACCCCGGACTCGCGCTGCTCCGAGCTCCCGCCTCCTCGACTGACTGCTCGAACTGCTCGACTCCCGCTGGCCTTTATAGGCCTCTCGCCGACCCCGGACTCGCGCTGCTCCGAGCTCCCGCCTCCTCGACTGACTGCTTTGTACCACACCAAGTAGTGAATTGACACACTTAGCCAGCAGTGAAGTTACAACAACAAATTGCCTTCATATAGCACCTTTAACACAGTAAAACCTCCCAGAGTGCTTCACAGGAGCATAATCAGACAAAATTTGACACCGAGACACATAAGAAGCTATCAGGACAGGCAATCAAAAGCTTGGTCAGAGGTAGGTTTGAAGGAGCGTCTTAAAGGAGGAGCAGTTGAGAGATATAGAAACATAGAAAGATAGAAAATAGGTGTAGGAATAGGCCATTCGGCCCTTCGAGCCTGCACCACCATTCAATATGATCATGGCTGACCATGCAACTTCAGTACCCCATTCCTGCTTTCTCTCCTTACCCTTTGATCCCTTTAGCCATAAGGGCCACATCTATCTCCCTTTTGAATATATCTAATGAACTGGCCTCAACAACTTTCTGTGGTAGAGAATTCCACAGGTTCACAATTCTCTGAGTGAAGAAGTTTCTCCTCATCTCGGTCCTAAATGGCTTACCCCTTATCCTTACACTGTGACTCCTGGTTCTGGACTTCCCCAACATCGGGAACATTCTTCCTGCATCTAACCTGTCCAATCCCGTCAGAATTTTACATGTTTCTATGTGATCCCCTCTCATTCTTCTAAATTCCAGTGAATATAAGCCTAGTCGATCCAGTCTTTATTCATATGTCAGTCCTGCCATCTTGGGAATTAGTCTGGTGAACCTTCGCTGCACTCCCTCAACAGCAAGAATGTCCTTCCTCAGATTAGGAGACCAAAACTGTACACAATATTCAAGGTGTGGTCTCACCAAGGCCCTGTACAACTGCATTAAGACCTCCCTGCTCCTATACTCAAAACCTCTCACTATGAAAGCCAACATGCCATTTGCCTTCTTCACCGCCTGCTGTACCTGCATGCCAACTTTCAATGACTGATGTACCATGACACCCAGGTATCGTTGCACCTCCCTTTTCCTAATCTGTCACCATTCAGATAATATTCTGCCTTCCTGTTTTTGCCAAAGTGGATAACCTCACATTTATCTACATTATACTGCATCTGCCATGCCCACTCACCTAACCTGTTCAAGTCACCCTGCAGTCTCTTAGCATCCTCCTCACAGCTCATATTGCCATCCAGCTTAGTGTCATCTGCAAACTTGGAGATATTACATTCAATTCCTTTGTCTAAATCATAAATAGCTGGGGTCCCAGCACTGAACCTTGCGGTATCCCACTAGTCACTGCCTGCCATTCTGAAAAGGTTCCATTTATTCCTACTCTTTGCTTCCTGTCTGCCAACCAGTTCTCTATCCACGTCAATACATTACCCCCAATACCATGTGCTTTAATTTTGCACACTAATCTCTTGTGTGCGACCTTGTCAAAAGCCTTTTGAAAGTCCAAATACACCACATCCACTGGTTCCCCCTTGTCCACTCTACTGGAAACATCCTCAAAATATTCTAGAAGATTTGACAAGCATGAGTTCCCATTCACAAATCCATGCTGACTTGGACCGATCCTGTCACTGCTTTCCAAATGCGCTGCTATTACATCTTTAATAATTGATTCCAACATTTTTCCCACTACCGATGTCAGGCTAACCGGTCTATAATTACCCATTTTCTCTCTCCCTCCTTTTTTAAAAAGTGGGATTACATTAGCTACCCTCCAGTCCATAGGAACTGATCCAGAGTCTGTAGAATGTTGGAAAATGATCACCAATGCATCCACTATTTCTAGGGCCACTTCCTTAAGTACTCTGGGATGCAGACTATCAGGCCCTGGGGATTTATCGAACTTCAGTCCCATCAATTTCCCTCACACAATTTCCTGATTAATAAGGATTTCCTTCAGTTCCTCCTTCTCGCTAGACCCTCGGTCCCTTAGTATTTCCGGAAGGTTATTTGTTTCTTCCTTAGTGAAGACAGAACCAAAGTATTTGTTCAATTGGTCTGCCATTTCTTTGTTCTACATTATAAATTTACCTGATTCTGACTGCAAGGGACCTACATTTGTTTTCACTCATCTTTTTCTCTTCACATATCTCGAGAAGCTTTTGCCGTCACTTTTTATGTTCCCTGCAAGTTTACTCTCATACTCCATTTTCCCCTCCTAATTAAATCCTTTGTCCTCCTCTGCTGAATTCTAAATTTCTTCCAGTCCTCAGGTTTGCTGCTTTTTCTGGCCCATTTATATGCCTCTTCCTTGGATTTAACACTATCCCTAATTTCCCTTGTTAGCCACAGTTGAGCCACCTTCCCCGTTTTATTTTTACGCCAGACAGGGATGTACAATTGTTGAAGTTCATCCATGTGATCTTTAAATGTTTGCCATTGCCTATCCACCGTCAACCCTTTAAGTATCATTCGCCAGTCTATCCTAGCCAATTCACATCTCATTCCATCGAAGTTACCTTTCTTTAAGTTCAGGACACTAGTCTCTGAATTAACTGTGTCACTCTCCATCTTAATGAAGAATTCTACCATATTATGGTCACTCTTCCCCAAGGGGCCTCACACAACAAGATTGCTAATTAATCCTCTCTCATTACACAACACCCAGTCTAGAATGGCCAGCTCTCTATTTGGTTCCTCAACATATTGATCTAGAAAACCATCACTTATACACTCCAGGAAATCCTCCTCCACCGTATTGCTACCAGTTTGGTTAGCCCAATCTATATGGGGTTTAAGGAGAGGTTTAAGGAGAGAATTCTAGAGCCTAGTTCCTAGGCAGCTGAAGGCACGGTGGAAGTAATTGGAGATGTGCAAGAGGCCTAAATTAGAGTAGCGCAGAGCTCTCAGAGGGTTGCAGGGGTGGAATAGGTTACAGAGATAGGGAGGGGCAAGGACATGAAGGGATTTGAAAGCAAGGGTGAGAATTTTTAAATCAAAGCAATGCTGGACCGGGAACCAATTTAGGTCAGCGAGCACAGGGGTGATGGATGAATGGGACGGTGTGAGTTAGGACACGGGCAGCAGAGTTTTGGATGAGCTCAAGTTTATGGAGGGTAGAAGATGGGAGGACAGCCAGGAGAGCATTGGAATAGCCAAGTCTAGAAGTTTCAAAGTCATGGATGAGCTAAGTCAGGGCGGAGACGGACAATGTTGCGGAGGTCCAGGCGATGGATCGGATCTGGGGTCAGAGGCTCATCTCAGGGTCAAATAGGACTTCAAGGTTGTGAACTGATTGATTCAGCCTCAGTCAACTGCCAGGGAGAGGGATGGAATTGATTGGTAAGGAATGAAGTGTGGCAGGGACCAGACAGAGTTAACATTCTATATTGACTTTGTTTTTTTAAGAACAATCAAATTATGAAAGAAGGGAAGGGTTTCTTCATTTTTGTTGACATAAAACAGAGCAAATATGTGAATGGCACTGAAGGGTCATGAAATGTATCATGGATTGTATCTCAGTATTTACTGTCTACACAGAAAGCCTCAGAGAAATTTCAAATCAGCCGTGTTTTATTTTACCTTTGATTGTATATCTTGTGACAATATTTTCAAATCAAATATGTTTTGGTGGCTGATGATGATTTTTAAGTAAAATTATTGTGCAATCTTCTAAGAGCAATTGTTGGGACAGTATGTAAGTCTCACTGCTTTGGTACCAGTGGTTATGAGGGCTGTATGATTGCTAGTCTTGAGGTGTATACTGTACATGGTCCTTATTTCTGAGCCATACAGGAGGGCGGGTATTACAACAGCCCTCTAGACCATGAGCTTGGTGACAGTTTTGAGGGCCTGGTCTTCAAACACTCTTTTCCTCAGGTGGCCGAAGGCTGCACTGGCGCACTGGAGGCGGTGTTGGATCTCGCTGTCAATGCCTGCTCTTGTTGATAGGAGGCTCCCGAAATAAGTGAAATGGGAAATACCACCAACGATGTCTCCGCACGATCCTACAAATCCCCTGGGAGGACAGACGCACCAATGTTAGTGTCCTCGTCCAGGCCAACATCCCCAGCATTGAAGCACTGACCACACTCGATCAGCTCTGCTGGGCAGGCCACTGTCCTCATGCCAGACACGAGACTCCCAAAGCAAGCGCTCTACTCGGAGCTCCTTCACGGCAGGCGATCCCCAGGTAGACAGAGGAAACGTTACAAAACCACCCTGATAAAGTGCAACATCCCCACTGACATCTGGGAGTCCCTGGCCAAAGACCGCCCTAAGAAGAGGAAGTGCTTCCGGGAGGGCGCTGAGCACCTCGAGTCTCGTCACCGAGAGCATGCAGAAATCAAGCGCAGGTAGCGGAAGGAGCATGCGGCAAACCTGTCCCACCCACCCTTACCCTCAACGACTATCTGTCCCACCTGTGAGAGACTGTGGTTCTCGTATTGGACTGTACAGCCACCTAAGAACTCATGTTAAGAGTGGAAGCAAGTCTTCCTCGATTCTGAGGGACTGCCTATGATGATGATGATAATGACTGCTAGACAAGATGGTATCATAAAAATTCGTCCATGGCAACCTACGATGAGAATTCTGGTGTCTGAGGTTTGTGTCAAACCTTTGTGGATCATTAGAAAACCCGAGTCGTCCACACAAACCTCTCACTATCATCTGATAAGCTAGTGATCAAAATTATAGGATATAAAGAAAATGACAGTAATTTCTCTTAAATCTGGTAGCAGCACATATCACATTAATTACTCTATCTAATACAAAAGCAAAATACTGCAGATGTTGGAATCTGGAATAAAAACAGAAAATGCTGGAAATCTCAGCAGGCCAGGAGAGAACGCAGAGTTAACGTTTCAGGTCGATGACCTTTCGTCAGAACTGTATCTATAATGACAAGTGAGCAAAGCCCTGGGAGACTGTGGTAGCCCATAACCCCCCCCACAATCACAACTAATCCTCTGTGAGCCTGACTATATGTTGGTCGATGCATGAGGAATACTCCCCTTGTCCATGGAATTGTACCCCAGCTAAAGCCAGGGGAAGAGGAGGAGGAGAGAAAATTGGAGGAAATAAAATATTGGGTCGTTTGAGCGTGAAAGCCTAGTTTGCCACTGTAACCAAGTAATTGCAGGTCTCCAGTCGTCCTGGTTAATCTTTGCCACTGGATAAAGGCCTAGTTCTGTCAAGCCCGTGTGGTGGCTGATGTGCAACGGATGTGCACAGGCATCTTCCACCCCCTCAACTGGAGTTTAGGACTGGAACGTCGGGTCCTTCATTGAAACATCTGTGAACTCTCGTGGAAGCAAGTCATCCTTGTTCGAGGGACCGCCTATGATGATGAATTGCTCATCTGAAAGAAAACTGCGCTGATCTTTCATTCAGAACATATGTGACTGTTGGCAAGCATCATCAGAAAGAACAAGCATACAGATAACACATTTCCAAGATTTTATTGAAATACGTGCAAGTTACAGGATACGGTAGCATAGTGGTCATCAAGGTCCAGCTTGGTGATCGGAGCGTGATACAGCAGGAGCGGCGAGAGACTGTCGAGGGACGTGATCGGGGCCCAGGAGAGACGTGAGTTCAGGGCCAGGGGCCCAGGGGCAGCACGAGCCAACCCACACTGCAATATGTGTGCGCACTAGGTCCGTGCAGCAGAGCAGGTCTCCAGTCGTTTTGGATAACCCTTGCCAGCGGACCAAGACCTAGCTCTGTCAAGCCCGTGTGGTGGCTAGTGTGCAACGCCCACCACACGTTAAAGAAATTCCACGCAAAGGCATCTTCCACCCTTCAGTATGTAGTTCAGGATTTGGAATGTCAGGTCCTTCATTGAGACACCTGTGAACTCATCCTTTTTTGGTGTGGAAGCAAGTCATCCTCGATACGAGGGACTGCCTATAATGATAATGATCTATAATGATGTTTCCTTTATTACCAGTGCTTTGAAATTAGGTGATGGTTTTGTTTTTATGGAACTGATTGACCGGTTCGGGTCATAAATTGTATCTTTCTCCTTGTAAAATCAGAGTTTATTGTCTACATAGAAGGATAAGAAATAGGAGCAGGAGTAGGCCATACAGCCCCCTCGAGCCTGCAACAAAGCAACAAAGAAAACAGAACCGGGAACTATGCCAAAGAAATTTTCGCATTAACAGGCTACAAGTCATGTGGAGATCACACTTTAGTGAAAGAAGATCATTGAGCCAGCCAGGGAGACAACAGATAATATGTTGAAGATGGACTCCGGTGCCTAGAACCAGCACAGCACCAAATGTTTCTGATGGAGTTTCTTAACCAACTGTCTCATCAAAGAGGTCATGGGGTATGTTTTCCTCTTTGGCGCCAGGCCACAAGAGCCGGATGAAGCACAAACCATGATCACAAAATCAGCTTACAAACAGCTTATGATTCTCCCCCAATTTGTTTTAGTGAACGGAAAATCATGAGCAGCTTGTGTGAGACCTTGTGGTAAGGGCCTCCACCTTGCCAAGCTAAATATACCTCATCACCACACTCTTGCAGCACCTGTTTGCAATGAGGTATGTCTCAAGTGGTCTAGCCACAGCCTGTTGCTTTGGAATTGAGGCATAAAATTGAGCTTGTGAACTGTCACTGCACAGGATCTATGGACAAAGTATGCAGTTGACACAAATTACAGGATGCGAAGTTACTGAATAAGTCCCAGCACCTTAGCATGTAGCTTCATGTACCAAGGATCCTGTTATCGGCCTCTAAAAGGCCAGGAGTTCGGGCAGTCGGAACAGGGAGAAAAGTAAACAAAGAAGTAATAAGAAATCGAAGTGTGACATCTCAGCCAAGCAGGTAAGTGAATGGCTGGTGGATTGGTGAGTATTTAATCTTCTTCGTTTTCCTTTTCTTATCAGTAAGTAACCTTTGGCATTGTTGTCAAATTAAGTTAATTTCAGGGTTAAGTCACGGCAGGAGAGCCCAGACCCATCTCATGCTCCTCCTGTACTATGTGGGAACGTCCCTGACTACGTGGTGTGCAGGAAGTGTGCCCAGCTGCAGCTCCTGACAGACCACATTGTGGCACTGGAGCTGCGCATGGACTCACCCTGGAGCATCCGCGATGCTGACGATGCCGTGAATAGCACATTTAGTGAGTTGGTCACACCGCAGGGAAAGGTAACACAGGCAGATATGGAATGGGTGACCATCAGGCAGAGCAGTGGAAGGAAGGTAGTGCAGGGGCCCCTGCCATCATCTCCCTCCAAAACAGATGTACCATTTTGGCTACAGTTGGGGGGAGATGACTCATCAGGGGAAGGCAGCAGCAGCCAAGTTCATGGCACCATGGGTGGTTCTTCTGTACAGGAAGGCAGGAAAAAGAGTGGAAGAGCTATAGTGGTAGGGGATTCTATTGTAAGGGGAATAGATAGGCGCTTCTGCGGCCGCAATCGAGACTCCAGGATGGTATGTTGCCTCCCTGGTGCAAGGGTCAAGGATGTCTCGGAGCGGCTGCAGGGCATTTTGGAGGGGGGAGGGTGAACAGCCAGTTGTCGTGGTGCATATAGGTACCAACGATATAGGTAAAAAAAAAAGGGATGAGGTCCTACAAGCTGAATTTAAGGAGCTAGGAGTTAAATTAAAAAGTAGGACCTCAAAAGGTAGTAATCTCAGGATTGTTACCAGTGCCACATTCTAGTCAGAGTAGAAATAGCAGATAGCAGGATAGTTAGGATGAATACGTGGCTTGAGGAATGGTGCAAAAGGAAGGGATTCAAATTCCTGAGACATTGGAACCGGTTCTGGGGGAGGTGGGACCAGTACAAACTGGACGGTCTGCACCTGGGCAGGACCGCAACCAATGTCCTAGGGGGAGTGTTTGCTAGTGTTGCTGGGGAGGGTTTAAACTAATATGGCAGGGGGATGGGAATCTATGCAGGGAGACAGAGGGAAGTAAAATGGGGGCAGAAGCAAAAGGTAGAAAAGGAGAAAAGGAAAAGTGGAGGGCAGAGAAATCAAAGGCAAAAATCAAAAAGGGCCACGTTACAACATAATTCTAAAAGGACAAATAGTATTAAAAAAAAACCCTGAATGCTCTGTGTCTCAATGTGAGGAACATTTGTAATAAGGTAGATGAATTAACTGCGCAGATAGCTGTTAATGGATATGATGTAATTGGGATTGCGGAGACATGGCTCCAGGGTGAAGAACGCTGGGAACTCAATATCCAGGGGTATTCAATATTCAGGAAGGATAGACAAAAAGGAAAAGGAGGTGGGGTGGCGTTGCTGGTTAAAGAGGAGATTAACGCAATATTAAGGAAGGACATTAAGCTTGGATGATGTGGAATCTGTATGGGTAGAGCTGCGGAACACTACAGGGCAGAAAACGCTAGTGAGAGTTGTGTACAGACCACCAAACAGTAGTAGTGAGGTTGGGGATGACATCAAACAGGAAATTAGGGATGCGTGCAATAAAGGTACAGCAGTTATCATGGGTGGCTTTAATCTATATATAGATTGGGCTAACCAAACTGGTAGCAATATGGTGGAGGAGGATTTCCTGCAGTGTATAAGGGATGGTTTTTTACACCAATACGTCGAGGAACCAACTAGAGAGCTGGACATCCTAGACTGAGTGTTGTGTAACGAGAGAGGATTAATTAGCAATCTTGTTGTGCGAGGCCCCTTGGGGAAGAGTGACCATAATATGGTAGAATTATTTTTTAAGATGGAGAGTGACACAGTTAATTCAGAGACTAGAGTCCTGAACTTAAAGAAAGGTAACTTCGATGGTATGAGACGTGAATTGGCTAGGATAGACTGGCAAATGATACTTAAAGGGTTGATGGTGGATAGGCAATGGCAGACATTTAAAGATCACATGGATGAACTTCAACAATTGTACATTCCTGTCTGGCGTAAAAATAAAATGGGGAAGGTGGCTCGATCGTGGCTAACAAGAGAAATTAGGAATAGTGTTAAATCCAAGGGAGAGGCATATAAATTGGCCACAAAAAGCAGCCAACCTAAGGACTGGGAGAAATTTAGAATTCAGCAGAAGAGGACAAAGGGTTTAATTAGGAGGGGGAAAATAGAGTATGAGAGTAAGTTTGCAGGGAACATTAAAATGGACTGCAAAAGCTTCTAGAGATATGTGAAGAGAAAAAGATTAGTGACGACAAATGCAGATCCCTCGCAGTCAGAATCAGGTGAATGCAGTAAGACCTCCCTGCTCCTATACTCAAATCCTCTCGCTATGAAGGCCAACATGCCATTTGCCTTCTTCACCGCCTGCTGTACCTGAATGCCAACTTTCAATGACTAATGTACCATGACACCCAGGTCTCGTTGCACCTCCCCTTTTCCTAATCTGTCACCAATCAGATAATCTGCCTTACTGTTTTTGCAACCAAAAAGGATAACCTCACATTTATCTACATTATATTGCATCTGCCATGCATTTGCCCACTCACCTAACCTGCCCAAGTCACTCTGCAGCCTCTTAGCATCCTCCTCACAGCTCACTCTGCCACCCATCTTAGTGTCATCTGCAAACTTGGAGATATTACATTCAATTCATTCGTCTAAATCATTAATGTATATTGTAAATAACTGGGGTCCGCACTGAACATTGCGGCACCCCACTAGTCACTGCCTGCCATTCTGAAAAGGGCCCATTTATTCCTACTCTTTGCTTCCTGTTTGCCAACCAGTTCTCTATCCACGTCAATACATTACCCCCAATACCATGTGCTTTAATTTTGCACACTAATCTCTTGTGTGCGACCTTGTCAAAAGCCTTTTGAAAGTCCAAATACACCACATCCACTGGTTCCCCCTTGTCCACTCTGCTAGTTACATCCTCAAAAAATTCTAGAAGATTTGTCAAGCATGATTTCCCTTTCATAAATCCATGCTGACTTGGACCGATCCGGTCACTGCTTTCCAAATGCACTGCTATTACATTTTAATAATTGATTCCAACATTTTCCCCACTACCGATGTCAGGCTAACCAGTCTATAATTCTGTTTTCTCTCTCCCTCCTTTTTTTAAAAAGTGGGGTTACATTCGCTACCCTCCAATCCATAAGAACTGATCCAGAGTCTACAGAATGTCTGAAAATGACCACCAATGCATCCACTATTTCTAGGGCCACTTCCTTAAGTACTTTGGGATGCAGACTATCAGGCCCTGGGGATTCATCGGAGTTCAGTCCCATCAATTTCCCTAACACAATTTCCTGACTAATAAGGATTTCCTTCAGTTCCTCCTTCTCGCTAGACCCTCGGTCCCCTAGTATTTCCGGAAGGTTATTTGTGTCTTCCTTAGTGAAGACAGAACCAAAGTATTTGTTCAATTGGTATGCCATTTCTTTGTTCCCCATTATAAATTCACCTGATTCTGACTGCAAGGGACCTACATTTATCTTCACTAATCTTTTTCTCTTCACATTTCTATAGAAGCTTTTACAGTCAGTTTTTAGGTTCCCTGCAAGTTTACTCTCATACTCTATTTTCCCCCTCCTAATTAAACCCTTTGTCCTCCTCTGCTGTATTACAAAATTCTCCCAGTCCTCAGGTTTGCTGCTTTTTCTAGCCAAGTTATATGCCTCTTCTTGGATTTAACACTATCCCTAATTTCCCTTGTTAGCCACAGTTGAGCCACCTTCCCCGTTTTATTTTTACGCCAGACAGGAATGTACAATTGTTGAAGTTCATCCATGTGATCTTTAAATGTCTGCCATTGCCTATCCACCGTCAATCCTTTAAGTATCATTCACCAGTCTATCCTAGCCAATTCACTTCTTATACCATCGAAGTTACCTTTATTTAAGTTCAGGAAGTTAGTCTCTGAACTAACTGTGTCACTCTCCATCTTAATGAAGAATTTAACCAGATTATGGTTATTCTTCCCCAAGGGGCCTCGCACAACAAGATTGCTAATTAATCCTCTCTCATTGCACAAGACCCAGTCTAGGATGGCCTGCTCTCTAATTGGTACCTCGACATATTGGTCTAGAAAACCATCCATTATACACTCCAGGAAATCCTCCTCCATCGTATTGCTACCAGTTTGGTTAGCCCAATCTATATGTAGATTAATGTCACCCATAACTGCTGGACCTTTATTGCACGTATCCCTAATTTCCTGTTTGATGCCATCCCCAACCTCACTACCACTGTTTGGTGGTCTGAGTGATTACAGTCAGCAGGGTAAGGGGGAATCTAGTGAAAGCAGGATGGAGGAACTGCATAAACTGATCCTGTCCAACAGGTGCAATCTGCTTGTTACCGGAGGAGAAAAGGCTGCAGGGAAGTCAGTTAGAATGCCAAGCAAAGCAACGTGGAGCAGTCCAAGTGGAAGAGGAGCAGAATTGAAAGGTTGTCGTTGTAAGGGACCATCAGCAGTCACGACAGAGTCCAGGAGGAATGTGTTGCCTGCCCAGTGCCAGGGTAAAGGATATCTTGAAGTGGCTGGAAAGGAATGTGGAAAGGGAGGGGGAAGAATTGCTGTGATCAGCATCAGAACCAAATATATAGAAAGAGGTGCTGCTGAGGGAGTATCAGGAGCAAGGCCCAAAATTAAAATGTAGGCCCTCGTGATATTTCACCCTTTATGTGGAAAAAAAAGCACTAAAAATTTGGTGCATTTGTGCCTCCCGTTAACGCTCCCTTTAACTGAGGGAAGGGCCCCTCGGACACAGCAGCGCTGCACAGCCAAGTGCATAGCGCTGCTGAGGCGCCCACCCCGTTACCGCCCCAGGAAGGAAGTGACGTGCTTGATTCAGCACTCCACTTCCTTCCGGGGGCGGTAACCCGAATTTTTCAAGAGGGGCGGGACTTCCGTGCCTGTCGCTGAGTCTCGCGTCTCACAAATGTTACCGCCCCCAAATGGGGCAACACCGAATTTCACCTCTTTTATATCTTGTCTGTGTATTTATCTTTTCTCCAATTTGAATCCATGTCCCCTTGAGCTAGGATTCGTTTTAATATTGAGTATCATTCTGGAATCCAGTTCCCCTTAAGATCTTGAACACCTAAGGTGACCTCTTGGCAACTTTTCTCCAATGCATTCCTTTCTTATTATTGGAGGTGCTATTCCCATTTATCAATTTAGCTTCTCTTCTTTGTACTCCCTTCAATCCCGGGATGTTCCCCGCACCCCCCCACCGCACCCCCCCCCCCCCTCCCCCCGTGCCCAGAACTGTATAGAATACTCAATGTTGGGGCAGAGCAATGCTTTGTACAAGCTAACCATCACTTCCGGGAACTTGATTCTATCTGATGGGCTTTAAATGTTCACCACCACTGCACACTGGTCTAATGATTTAAGAGCATTTTCCATTAAAACCTCAATGCTGGTTAACGAGGAAATTAACGCAATAGTAAGCAGGGACATTAGCTTGGATGATGTGAAATCTGTATGAGTGAAGCTACAGAATACCAAAGAGCAGAAAACACTAGTGGGAGTTGTGTACAGACCACCAACCAAGTAGTGAGGTCGGGGACAGCATCAAATAACAATTAGGGATGCGTGTAATAACGTGGGCCCATTAGAGACAGAGACAGGAGAAATTATAATGGACAATATGGAAATAGCAGAGATATTAAGCAAAAACATTGGATCTGTCTTCATGGTAGAAGACACAAAAATTATTCTGGAAATAATGGGGAGCCAAGGGTCTCGCGAGAACGAAGAACTTAAAGAAATCAGTATAAGTAAAGACAGTGAGCTGGATTTTTGGTCTTCTGCTGCCCCCATTCGCGCCCCGGAGTGGCGGCGGAAAGCACTTGTGGGTGAGCAGCCAGCTTCCAGCACCCCGCCGGGACATTCAATGCCAGTTTGGACGGGGCCCGGACCATCACCGCCCGGAAGTGGCGAGCCGGTGAGCAACACCCCTGGTTGAGACACCAGCTTGATTTCTGGTGGCCGCCTGACCCATAGCGCTCTGTAGGCACCCCTGCGGAAGCTGGCTTTCCAAGCTGTAGCGGCTGCAGTGAGGTAAGTAAAGTCGGCCTCAGGTAAATGTGATTGGTTTTTTATGTTGTGGTGGCGTGAGTTATGTATTGGGAATGTTTTTGGTGTTTTTTTTATTTAAGTTTTTTTTTTCCATGGCGCTCCGAGGCCGACTGTTTAGCTCGGGGTTTTCGCTTGCTCAGCCGGCCTAGCGCCCTAAAATAGGTGTGTAACGCCTCTCTTCGTGTTCCATTCCAAACTCCGGGCCCAGTGAATGAAGTTTGCAGCGGCAGATGCAATCCATTTGCCGGTACAAAATTTATCGCTCCAACCGGGACATCGCCGCAACAGAGGCACGACCGAATTTCACCCTCATAGTACTGGAGAAATTATTGGGACTAAGTGGCAACAAACCCCCGGAACCTGTATCTGAGGGTTTTAAAAGAGGTAGCTCCAGAGACAGTGGCTGTGCTGGTATAAATCTTCCAGAATTCCCTAGATTCTCGAACAGTCCCCAAGGATTCGAAGGTAGCAAAAATAAACCCACTACTTAAGGAAGGAGGAACAGACACAACGGGGAAACTATAGGCCAGCTAGCCTGACATCAGTAATAGGCAAAATGCTAGAATCTATTATTAGGGACGTGGTAACAGGGCACTTAGAAAATCGTTATATGATTACGCAGAGTCAACATGGTTTTATGAAAGGGAAATCGTGTTTGACAAATCTGTTAGAATTTTTTGATGATGTAACTAGTAGAACGGATAAGAGGGAACTAGTGGATGTAGTGTATTTGTATTTTCAAAAAAGCATTTGATAAGGTGCCACACAAGAGGTTATTACACAAAATTAGGACTCATGGGATTGGGAGTAAATACTAGCATGGATTGAGGATTGGTTAATGGACAGAAAACAGAGAGTAGGAATAAACGGGGCTTTTTCGGGTTGGCAGGCTGTAATTAGCGGAGTACCGCAAGGATCGGTGCTTGGACCTCAGCTTTTTACAATCTATATTAATGACTTCGATGAAGGAACTGAGTGTCACTAATGATACAAAGTTAGGTGGGAAAGTAAGCTGTGAGGAGGACACAAAGAAGCTGCAGAAAGATATAGATAGATTGACTTGAGTGGGCAAGAACATGACAAATGGAATACAATGTGGGGAAGTGTGAAGTTATCCACTTTGGTAGAAAAAACAAAAAAGCAAAATATTTGTTGAATGGGGAGACTGGGAAATGTTTGCATTCAGAGGGACCTGGGTGTCCTTGTAAATGAATCACAGAAAGTTATCATGCAGGTACAGCAAGCAATTAGGAGAACAAATGGTATGTTAGCTTTTGTTACAAAGGGATCAGAGTATAAGAGTAAAGGCGGCTTACTGCAATTATACAGGGCATTGGTGAGGCCACACCGAAAGTACTGTATACAGTTCTGGTCTCCTTACCTACGGAAAGACATATTTACCTTAGAGGGAGTGCAACAAAGGTTCACTAGACTGATTCCTGGGAACTGCCCTATGAGAGATTGAGTAGACTAGGCCTAGAGTTCAGAAGAATGAGAGGTGATCTAATTGAAACATATAAAATTCTTAAGGGGCTTGACAGGGTTAATGCTGAGAAAATGTTTCCCCTGGCTGGGGAATCTAGAACATGGGGTCACAGTCTCAGAATATGGGTCAGCCATTTAGGACTGAGATGAGGAGGAATTTCTTCACTCAAAGGGTTGTGAATCTTTGGAATTCTCTACATCAGAGACCTGTGGTTGCTTAGTCATTGAATATATTCAAAACAGAGGTCGATACATTTTTGGGAATCAAGAGATTTGGGGATAAGGTGGAGTTGAGATAGAAGTTGGCATGCAGGTACAGCAGGTGAAGAAGGCAAATGGTATGTTGGCCTTAGGGGATTTGAGTATAGGAGCAGGGAGGTCTTACTGCAGTTGTACAGGGCCTTGGTGAGGCCTCACCTGGAATATTATGTTCAGTTTTGGTCTCCTAATCTGAGGAAGGACGTTCTTGCTATTGAGGGAGTGTAGCGAAGGTTCACCAGACTGATTCCAGGGATGGCTGGACTGACATATGAGGAGAGACTGGATCAACTGGGCTTGTATTCACTGGAGTTTAGAAGAATGAGAGGGGATCTCATAGAAACATATAAGATTCTGACGGGACTGGACAGATTAGATGCGGGAAGAATGTTCCCGATGTTGGGGATGTCTAGAACCAGGGGACACAGTCTTAGGATAAGGGGTAGGCCATTTAGGACTGAGATGAGGAGAAACTTCTTCACTCAGAGAGTTGTTAACCTGTGGAATTCCCTGCTGCAGAGTGTTGTTGATGCCAGTTCATTGGATATATTCAAGAGGGAGTTAGATATGGCCCTTACAGCTAAAGGGATCAAGGGGTATGGAGAGAAAGCAGGAAAGGGGTACTGAGGGAATGATCAGCCATGATCTTATTGAATGGTGCAGTCTCGAAGGGCCGAATGGCCCACTCTAGCTCCTATTCCTTATGTTCTTTTATCGGGAAAAGTTGCTGCAGTTTCGGTCAAGAGTTCTGTTTGCTATAGTTTATAGAAACTCTCTTTTAAATACTCTGTAAATAGACTTTGGTTGCTGTAAAATACACTGTGTACTACAAGTCCTGCTGAGCCACAGCTGACACAGATAAATATGAATATGGCTCCACAACAAAACTTTTACCACAAAAGTAATTTCTTCTAAAGCTCATTTTTTATTTTAAATCATCTTTCTCGATGACTAGTGGAATTTAATTCAAAAAGGTTCCTGGGCACAGTAATGGAGCTACTGCTTCCGCACTCAGCAGGACAGGAGTTTCTGTAAATCAGCAGTGCCTCCATTAAAGCAGTACCTCCTCTGGTTTGCTAATACCAGCTTTCATTGTTCATTTTCAACTTCTAATGGACTTTGATCCATTCTTTCTGCCTGAGATTGCAAGCCCGGGTGGGAATTTGGCTCAGTTTCTTTCCCTGCTATTAGCAAACAGCTCAAACCAACACATTAGAGATGTATTTGCTGGCTCATCACTTGCCACCGTGGAGGGGCCTTTAGTGCCGACTCGTGTCTCTTGCGATTCTGTATCTTACAAGATATATAAAAATATACACAACGTAACTTCCCGTCTGTGTCCACTTCCAATAAAATAGACTCTCTAATCGGACGAGAGATCAGAGAGGGGCAATCATTTCAGAGGCTGCTTCAGATCAAAAATGCCGGTGCCGCCACGGACTACTTTCCCCACCACCAGACATGCTGACGGAGACTTCAATTCATCATGAGAGCCTAAAGGAAAGGGGGGGGGGGGGGGGAGATAATAAAACACCATTAAGGAATCAATACTGAAAAACAAATGCTGAGAACATCAGATTTTCTTCAATTACCTGGGATACGCTGATGTTCTTGCCAAATCTTTTCTTTTTAAAAAAAAAACCTCCATTCCTTTCTACCACTTCAGTCTCATTCTTATAATACAGGCTTTGAAAACTCAAGCATAGTGTCACCTCATCAATATCTCTTACTTCATCTTCCCTCCTACTCTTTTCAACTTGGTGGTGTCCTGTGCCACCTACAGGCCTTGGGCTTGGCTCATCTCACCTAGAATTAGGTAATACCAGCCGTTGCAGAGGGCAGGCATTTATGAAATGGCTCCAAGCTGATCTAAGCCAAGAGGGGGAAATACAAAAACGCACTCAGGGTTCCTGCTCCCGATTGTTATCCGGTGACTCCTGTTGAAAGATGCACACACGTGCACAGCCGTCAGTTGAGGACAGAATCGGGTTCGGTTGTTATGCTCCCGCAATCCAACAGCTGACCGACCACAAATCATGCTGCGCTGTAAGGGCCGGCAAACCCGGGAAAGTGCAATACACTGAATTATTACAGCACATAGGTTTTTGCTGGGTAATCTGCAACATCTGAAGAACTAAATGAATATATTGGAAGAACTAAACAATGTTTACCATGTGGCGATCTGATACCCCAAACAAGAGCTTCGAGGAGTTGAGATGAAGCGAATTAATGATTAGGTGAAGCCGAACTAGGATTTTAAAATCACAATATGAGGATAACATCGAGGGAGGTAAGAAGTTTCATAGTTTCAGGCAGCCGGATAGAATGAGTTAGAAGAGACGAGTGTAACACAGAAAGGATGCAGAGAGGAAAACAGTGTGCAGAATGGGTGTCTTTGCAGCTTAAGAGGGGAAATGACTACAGTAGAATCAATAACAGAGAGGAAAATAAGTAATAAGAGACAAGTGAGGAATGGAGGCAATATTGTTGGAAATGGATTAACTGGTAGACTGAACACTGTACGGTAATACAGCGTAACATAACATGAAAAATAAGAGGAAAAAAAAACAGAAACCAGGTTTCACTTGGTTGCAAAAAAGCTTAGCAACATTCGTAGTGAAATTCATTCTTCATTTGTTGGTGGGAATCTGAGGCGGTATGTTTTATTTAAATAACCAAGATAGCAAGTCAAGTCCATAATCCAGAACACCATCAGGAATGAAAAAAAAGTGGGTCAAATCAGGAAGCTGTGATAGTTCCTGTTTTACTGTGACAAGTGGAACACTTGAGGAAATTAAAAAGCAGAAGGTGAGAGTGTATGGGGTACATGAAAAGCTGGAATTAAGTGTTGCAATTGCACAGACATGCTTTCCATTTTGAGCTGACATAAAAAAAGTGCAGCTAGATGCAACAGTAACAAGGATAGATGTCTAACAGGTTTGATCATGGTCGGCACTAGGGAGCAACAGTAAAAAAATTATGAGGGACCTGGATAGAGTGGATAGGAAGGACCTGTTTCCCTTGGCAGAGGGGTCAACAACCAGGGAGCATAGATTTAAAGTAGTTGGTAGGAGGTTTAGAGGAAATATGTGGGGAAATCTCTTCACCCAGAGGGTGGTGGGGGTCTGGAACTAACTGCCTGAAAGGGTGATAGAGGCAGAAACCCTCACCACCTTTAAGAAGTACTTGGATATGCACTTAAAGTGCCATAATCTGCAGGGTTGGAAAGTGGGATTAGGCTGAATAGCTTTTTGTCGGCCAGCGCAGACATGATGGGCCGAATGGCCTCCTTCCGTGCTGTAAATTTCTATGATTCTATTCTATGATTAGTCATCGCTCCAGCGACTTATAAACCAAACGTGGTGTCACCTAATCACTCCTCCTTATTTTATCTGTCTTATTTCTACTTTTTGAACTACAGTAGCACATCAACATTCAGGTTTCTCAATTGAAAAAGAAACGGTTGGCAAATAGTAACTAGTGGGGTGCCGCAGGGGTCAGTGCTGGGTCCTCAACTATTTACAATCTATATTCATGACTTGGATGAAGGGACTGAGCGTAATGTAGCCAAGTTTGCTGATGATACAAAGATGGGTGGGAAAGCAAATTGTGAGGACACAAAAAATCTGCAAAGGGATATAGACAGGCTAAGTGAGTGGGCAAAATATTTGCAGATGGAGTATAATGTGGGAAAATGCGAGGTTATTCACTTTGGCAGAAATAATAGAAAAGCAAATTATAATTTAAATGGAGAAAAATTGCAAAGTGCTGCAGTACAGCGGGACCTAGGGATCCTTATGCATGAAACATAAAAAGTTAGTATGCAGGTACAGCAAGTAATCAGGAAGGCAAATAGAATGTTGGCCTTTATTGCAAGGGGGATAGAGTATAAAAGCAGAGAAGTCCTGCTACAACTGTACAGGGTATTGGTAAGGTCACACCTAGAGTACTGTGTATAGTTTTGGTCTCCATATTTAAGGAAGGATATACTTGCACTGGAGGCTGTTCAGAGAAGGTTCACTAGGTTGATTCTGGAGGTGAAGGGGTTGACTTATGAGGATAGGTTGAGTAGATTGGACCTATACACATTGGAGTTTAGAAGAATGAGAGGTGATCTTATTGAAACTTAAGATAATGAGGGGGCTCGACAAATTGGATGCAGAGAGGCTATTTCCACTCATAGGGAAAACTAAAACTAGAATAAGGGGCCGTCCATTTAAAACTGCGATGAGGAGAAATTTCTTCTCTCAAAGGGTTGTAAATCTATGGAATTCTCTGCCCCAGAGAGCTGTGGAGGCTGGGTCATTGAATATATTTAAGGCAGAGATAGACAGATTTTTGAGCGATAAGGGAGTAAAAGGTTATGGGGAACGGGCAGGGAAGTGGAGCTGAGTCTATGATCAGATCAACCATGATCTTATTGAATGGCGGAGCAGGCTCAAGGGGGCCAAAGGGCCTACTTCTGCTCCTATTTCTTGTGTTCATATGTAAAGGATGATCTGGATTATATTGTGCGGCTTTAGAGACTTATTTCAAATTTTACTTTCCCTACATGAAGGATACTTGCTCAAGTTAAAACAAAAACAGGGTTAACGAGATCTTTCTTACCTAGCATAGTTGCATGTTTTAAGAACTTATAGCTGGTTTCAAAAGTCATCTGCTGAAGTGGCGAGGAGCTTGACTGCATGCCAATGCGATTAAATGGCTTGTACGATCCGTCAAAACACATGTAGTCTGCCACAAGAGAAAGATGGCGAGGGTCCACTTCAATACCTGTGCAAGAGTGAAGCAAAGAATTAGTTGCAGCTCATCAAAAGCACTGAATGTGATCAATGATATTAACATCAATTCAGTTCAAGAAGAGCAGAAGAGCATTGCAGTATGGGACTGCTGCCTATCATTGCACCATAGAATTGTTTGGATATCCATGCTTAGATGTGACCAAGAACAACGGCCCTGAATTCTAAGCAGCATCCTACTAAAGAACTCTTTGGCAAAAACAGAGCCCTTTTTAGAACAATGCTCCTATGCAAGGCAAAGGAAAGCTGTTGCAAAAGTAGCTGATGATGCACATCATGAGACCAAGAGGGCGATTAGGGTGATGAAGCGAATCAGTGGGTTGCATTCATCCGCACCAATGCACGTTACATAAGAGTGATTCAAAATCATTTTTCCGTTTGCTAAAATCTGTCATTAATCACAGTTAAAAAGGGCTTCCTGTAGACTAGCACCGATTACTGACAAGTCTGGAGCTCTTCAACAAACGCATCCTCAGGGTCTGAAGACAGCACTACCAACAGGTCTCAGTAAGGGCCGACCTGCATGGGCACAAGAAAAACCAATGGAATGTGCTGCACACAGAGAAGGCCCAGTGAACCAGTCTGATTAGAAGGAACTGGATGCTGCATTGCAACGCCTAGCAAATTTTAAAGGGGCAATGTTCATGACAAATTCCTAAACATTACTCTGGGCAGGGGGGGCTGGAGATGATGCAAGAATTTGCGCTCATTTATATCAGTGCCCATTATGATTAAGCCACGGAGAGGTAGCCAACTGTTGCAGAATCTCTACACCTCCAAGTGGTGGAACCACGAAGATATGATGTGTTCCATGCTGAGGTCAGGAGAATGGCTATGCACTCATACATCTTATGGTGAGGGGTACTGCTCACCAGGCCACTCAGGGAGGAGCTCCTGATACTTGGAGTCCACCCTGTGAGGGCTCAATTCCAAGCTTGTCAGTTGTCATATGACCAACTAGTTACTACAGCCTGGGAGGAGAGTGGATGGGGGAGGACAGAAAAAGTGAGGATGGTAAGCAGCGCCTCTTCAGGGTGGAGATGGCTCCAAGATGACATTGACTGGCGATTAGCTTTTGGAACTAAGTCATAGCAGACATAGTAACTGGATAACTGAGCCAGTTAAGTCAATAGTACATGAGAACACTGTTCATGGTTGACCAGCCAGCCTGGTTTACTATTGGTACCAGAGAACTGCAGATGCATAAGAACATAAGAATTCGAAGCACAGACGCTTCAGCACAGAAAGGTCATTTGGCTCATTGTGCAGCCAAAAAACAGTCACGATTGAGAACTTGCTCTCTAGGGAGCTACGCTGAAGGAGGATTAGGTTAATCCCTGCCCAGCCTCTGTGAGAAAGTGTGTTGGAACATCACTGCACTTAAATAACCTTACCAGCTGTTCAAAAGGGCCTTTATTTAATTAATAATATTTTTGTACATCAATTTTTCTCTATCAAAAACCCACACCTCTACAATAGATGGAACAGAAGCATTATACCAAACCAACAAACCGATTAAGCTTGCTATTATCAGCTTCTCCTCCCAACGGCTCAGCTGGTGAAAACGCCATCCAGTGTGGAACTGGCACACACAGTCCTGGAACGTCCCAGCTATGTTCTGAGTTAGCTGATTTCAGCCAGGATGACAGCAGAGCTGTTATAATTGGCCACAATCTCCCTGGGCTAGAGAGGGAGGCGGGGAATGGGAATTTCCCTGGGGTAAAGAGTAGGGATTCCCACTCACGATCGCTATCCAGTGACCCTGCGTTAAAGAATGCATGTGCGGAGATCCAGTGCAACTGAGCTTGACTGTGAATCCAGTGTTTCCATGTGTTTTTTTTCTGTTGCCCCCTAGTGCCTACCAGGATCAAACCTGTTAGACATCTATCCTTGACTGTGATGCTTCTCGCTATCTCAGCCAAATAGTCCACCTATACACATACCTGAAGAATGGCCATGTGGGCAAGGGCCAGGAGGGGGCCTTGCATCTGTAGGACCATACGCCAGCAAGAGTTGGTGTCTTCAGAAAAGGAGGGGTGAAAATCATAGGGACGAAACAACAACAACTTGTATCTATATAGCGCCTTTAACGCAGCGAAATGTCCCAAGGCACTTCTCAGGAGTATTATGAGATAAAACATTTGCAACCGAACCGCATAAGGAGAAATTAGAGCAGATGACCAAAAGCTTGGTCAAAGAGGTAGGTTTTAAGGAGCATTTTGAAGGAGGTAGAGAGGCGGAGTGGTTAAGGCAGGGAATTTCAGAGCTTCAGGCCGAGGCAACAGAAGGCACGGCCACCAATGGTTGAGCGATTATGATCAGGGATGCTCAAGAGGGTAGAATTAGAGGAGTGCAGATATATCAGGGGGTTGTGGAGCGGGAGGAGATTACAGAAGTAGGGAGGGGAAAAGCCATGGAGGGATTTGAAAACAAGGATGAAAATTTTGAAATCGAGGCGTTGCTTAACCGGAAGGCAATGAGCGAGACTTGGTGCGAGTTAGGACACACGCAGTCGAGTTTTGGAAAACAAGACTTACCATATACAGCAAAGACATCCTTGATTTCTTTTTCGATGACTCTTAAAGCAGCTTCGATACCATACGTACTGGCAATGGCGTGGACATCATTCGAATACAAGCGGCTCAGGTCCAAGGTCTAAATGACGGGAAGCAAAGGGGATTGGAGAAAACGGGTTTACTATCATACTTGAGAGACCTGAAATTCAAGTTATTCTCAACACAGTAATGACATCTGAGAGAATTCAAACAGGCTGCATTTAGACAAGTTGAGAAAACAGAGACTCCAATGACTACGTGCAGTTCAGCATGTTGCATTAAGTCATTAATCAACTTGACATTTTAGGACCTTGGATAGCGAGCCAATTAAAAGGTTAAAAGACTATTAATTGAGCCAATAAGGTCAAAGGCGGCGAGTTCTTTTCTGTAAATTGATCCAGGTATAAGTACAGCCATTTTGACCATGTGGTCCCAGAAGGACAAAGGCCTGGCTTAAATCCAAGAACTTGTTACTGCTGTCTGCCAAAAATAAAGCAGTTAAAACTACAATCGGAGTTCGTATTTCATTGGAAATTAAGAGATCTAACAATTTTGGCGTCACGAACAGGATCGCTGAGGAAAGAAACTGAATTTTGGACATCGGACCTACATACTGAGGTAAGGACACCTCTTTCAAAAAAGTCCTCGGTCAAAAGTCTAAATTCGCCTCTCCTTCTACGCGATTCTGAAAGCCTCCGGTTTGCGAACCCTCCGGTTGGTAGTCGGCTCGAGGTCCCATAGACGTCTAAACTTCGGTGGTGTGTTAGTTAATTAATCACCGACCTATTGATTGGCTGGAAAGCCTACGACTCGAGACCCCAGTAAAGAAATCAGTATTATGGCAGCAGGAGATAGGAGCAAAGAATTGCCTACAACTGTTAAAGGTGGGCAAGCACCACCTGAGGTTTCGCTAGATTTAATTCTCGAACAGTTGAAAGAATACATAGAGCAACAATTCAATTTATCTAAAACCTGTATTAAGATCGAACAAAAGTACGGAACCTCCAAAGGACAATGGTCCTTGGACGAGATTTAAAGGGTCTGGGGAAAAACGACCCGTATGAAAAATAAAGAGTGAACTAGATGGTCCGTAGCGGTTATGGGCCAGATCCGAAAGCGGAATGAAATTATAATGCGTTCCCAACATGATCGAGAACTGACGAGTATAAAGGATCAATTGCAAGCTGTTTGTGCACAGCTGCGACAGAAAAAGCTTGAACTTGAAAAGCTGGAAGCGGAAGTTAAAGATCGTAAAGGTGAAATTAAAGAATGGAAAAAATCATTAGGTCAAGAGACAGTAATAGGAAAAGGAAAATGTATTGGTCAATTTCCAGGATACCCATGTTTGGATAAATTAAAAGCGCAAACCCGAAGACACGACCGAGGAATAGATACGGATTCTGAATCCTCCGACAATACAGTGTCGGAGGATGAAGAATTAGGGGTGCACTTTGCCCCGTTTAAAAAAAAAAAAGACGAGTTGTAGTCAAATCAGAAGAGACTGCGGATGAGGGCGGAACCAAAAAAACGAGGAAAAGGGTGTATGCAGAATACTTATTTCATGATCCGGCAGACCCAGAGAAAATCAATAAATGGTCGAAGGAATTGCCCAATCCAAAGAAAGGGGGAGTAAAAACGTGGGACCAATTGGACCGCTTCAGAAATATATATCAACTTCATCCCTGGGACGAGTGCAAATTTTGACCATAATGGTGCCAAAAACACAGGGAAGAAAATTGCACGACAAGGTAGAAGAAGCTTTGGGGCAGGATGAGCAAGATTTAGATGCAGGATGGGAGGCGATTAAATACTGGCTGCAAGCCTTCAGTCCAGCTAAGACAGACTGGGGAAAAATTGCAGCCTGCCAACAGAAAGGAACAGAGGAGGTCCTGGAGTATGACGAGCGGTTTAGATGCATGTGGCTAGAACATTCGGATATGAATAATACGGATGAGGAAATGGATGAACAAGTGTTTGGACCCCTGAAAGCAGCTTTCGTGGCAGGTCTAAAGCCAGAACTGTCCAAAATGCTTAAGGTAGTGTTACCGGACTGGGAAGGTAGAGGAACTACCTTTGCAGCATTGGTGGATCGACATAACCAATTAGATCGGGATATGGGAGCTAAAGTCCGAGCTGTACAGGCTATGGGATGGAAATCCCAGGATTTCGATAAACAGTCATTCGGAAAATTACCCGGAAAATGTCATTATTGTGGGAAAGAAGGTCACTGGGCCAAGACGTGCAGGGCAAAACAGAAAGGTCATGACTGGGGAAGAGGATGCAGTAAGGGATACAATTCAGCCAACAAGCCAGGCTTGTCACAAGATAACGACCTCATAGAAGCATTTAAGCGACTGACAATACAACAACAGAAGGAATTACTTGGGATAGCAAAAAACGATTAGAGCCAACCCTGGCCCCCCTCCTCGCACTAATACAACAAAGGGAAGATGGGCTATATATAACTGTGAGGGTAGGCGATAAGGATGTGGACTGTCTTTTAGACACAGGGGCGGAATTAACATGCTTACCCCTACAATATGGAGACTTTTTGCCGTTGGATGGTACAGCCTATGGAGTTGGGGGCCATAAAATGGAAATTAAAAGGACAACACCGGTACTTATAGGGCTGGGTCCACATGAACTAACCACGCCAGTCTGGATAGTTCCAGTAGATCAACCCCTTTTGGGAATGGACGTTCTAATCCAAGTAGATTCATCGTTGCATTTCGAGGATGGTCGGGTGACATGGTCAATTAGAACTTTGAAGAAAGAAGAATTGAAGGAACACCCAATATGGGCTAAAGACAAGAACGATTGTGGCCTACTCCAGATGGAGCCTGCGTCATTTACAGGGACCAAGCCTCCATGCACTAAACAGTATCCCATCAGTCCAACTGCCATCGCGGGAATCTTACCGGTTATTCAGCAATTGGAGAAACAAGGGGTGCTTATTAAAACGCATAGCTCCTCCAATAGCCCCGTGTGGCCAGTACAGAAATCTAATGAGACTTGGCGTTTGATTGTCGATTATAGGAAAGCTAACCAGTGTATTGATCAAAAAGCTCCTTTGGTCGCAGATCCCTCCACCATTTTTAATGCCCTTAAACCGGAACATAAATATTTCTCGGTTATAGATATGGCCAACGGATTTTGGTCGGTGCCTCTGGCACCGGAGGTTCGACAGTGGTTTACTTTCACGGTCCAAGGACAACAGTATACTTGGACCCGGTTACCACAGGGTTTCCACAACAGCCTACGGTATTCCACATGGCTTTACAAAGCCATTTGCGAGAATTACCTCCCCTGTCATCCATAGTCATCCAATATGTAGATGATATCCTGCTAGCTTCAAACACGGAAGACCAGCATGAACAAGATTTACGAGCTTTGCTGGACCACCTTTGGCTGAAAGGACATAAAGCCAGCATCGACAAAGCACAAATATCCCAAGAAGAGGTTGTATACCTGGGACAAAAGATTTCACAAGGAAAGAGAGAACTTACCCAGGATAGAACTGCAGCCATTCGGGCTGCTAAAAAACCCACCACTATTCAGGAACTAAGGTCTTTTTTGGGATTGTGTAACTTTAACAGAAATTGGATTGACTCCTTCACACAGCTTGCTCAGCCACTGAATGATATATTAAAGGGGAAACGTGCCTCTAAAGAAGCCATCACCATCACTAAGGAACAGCAAGAGGCCTTCCTGAGTTTGAAAAAGGCTTTGTGTTGGCACCGGCTCTGGGAATCCCCGAAAGTGGTAAGCCATTTACCCTGTTTGTCCATGAGAAAGACGGATATATGACAGCTATACTGACACAAGAACATGGGGATCGGCAAAGACCTATTGGCTATTATTCGGCAAAACTGGATGCGGTCACCCTTGGATGGGGAAGTTGCCTAAGGGCCATGGAAGCTACATGTCGAGCGGTAATGACCACTGCGGGTCTAGTCCTCGACCAAAAGCTGATTATGAAGTGTCCCCACACCGTACACGCTTTGCTGTCTATGAATAGAATGTCTCAGGTGACAGCAGCAAGATGGACACGCTGGACAGCAGTTTTGGAAGCTCCTAATCTCCATATCGTCCGGGCCAGCCCGGTTAATCCCACAACTATGCTCCCGATGTCAGAATCGAGGGAGCAAGAGGGGGGAGAATGTGAAGAGCATGACTGCGTGGAGATTTTAAAAGAAACAGAAGAAGCAGCCTTAGCAGCAGAGGAGCCTCTGCACAACCCAGACCTCATCCTGTTTACAGATGATTCCTCCTTTGTTGACAATGGTACCAGAAAAGCAGGATGGGCAGTTACAACCTTATATGAGGTAGTGGCAAAAGGATGTTTACCCTCAGGAATGTCAGCACAACAGGCCGAGTTACGGGCCCTGTCAGAAGCATGTCGAATAGCAGAAGGACAGACAGCTAATGTCTACACAGATTCACGTTATGCTTTTGGAGTCGCTCACGACTTTGGTCTGTTATGGCGGAAAAGAGGATTCCTCACTGCTGCTGGTACACCTATCCGAAATGGAAAAGAAGTCCGAGACTTACTGGAGGCCATACAATTACCTCAGGAAGTGTCCATCCTGAAGTGTAAGGCCCATACCAAGGAAAATACCACAGAAGCACAGGGAAATGCCCCAGCCGACCAGGCAGCTAAAGATGCCGCCTCACAGGGCGTTCCTCCAGAAGAACCAACACAGATGTGCAGATTGAAAGCACTCAGGACTCTGACACGAGACCTTTAAACAATGCAAGGCCGAGTGCTCCAGAGAGGAAAAATGGACATGGATTGAGGCAGGAATTAAGCTATGTGAAGATGGTGTCTGGAGACAAAGAGTTACCGACAAGCCAGTCGCGCCACAAGCGCTTATGCCTTTTTTAACCCAACAGATCCACTCGTGGGGACACTTGGCCTCACAACAGATGACGGCACGGTTCCAGAAAAGCTGGTGGGGTCGGGGATTTAAAAAACATGCTCAGCTGGTAACAGACCGCTGTGTGGTCTGCCAGAAAAATAATTCTGGACCCATCACGGTAATGCCCCAGCTGAGGCCCCCTACCCCTGTCGGACCATTCCAGCATCTGCAGGTTGATTATATATCTCTTCCTTCATGCCAAGGATACACTAACATTCTTGTCATGGTTGACAGATTCTCTAGATGGGTAGAAACTGTCCCAACTAAAAGAGCCACAGCCAATCACACTGCAAAGGTCTTGTGTAAGGATTACATTCCCCGATGGGGAGTCCCGAGTAGCATTGACTCAGATCAGGGAACACACTTCACAGGTGCTGTCTGCCAAGAAGTCTGTAGGTTACTGAACATTACGTGGGATTTACACTGTCCTTATCATCCACAATCATCAGGACAAGTAGAACGAATGAATCAAACTTTGAAACAACGGCTTGCCAAATATCACCAAGAAGGAACACCATGGCCCCAGGCACTACCAATAGTGCTATGTAGCATTAGGGCAACCCCAAACAGAACTACAGGTCTAAGCCCATTTGAAATTATAACAGGAAGACCCATGTCGCTGCCAGGAACTATCGATTTACGGAAAGCTGATGTTCACTTAATGAGTGACACTTTGTTATCATACTGTCAGAACCTAACCAATGCTATTAGTTCTGTTTCCCGGCAGGTATCGGCAGCTTGGGGTAATCCACCCGAAGGAGGACACGACATCATCCCGGGAGTCTGGGTGTATGTGAAAAATTGCATAAAAACCTTTGGGTGCCAAGTGGGAGGGACCTTATCAAGTGTTATTGACCACCCAGGCAACTGTTAAAGTCCAAGGAAAGAAAGCCTGGATCCACGCTTCACACCTTAAACGAGCACCCGTAACTGAAGCTCAAATCTAATAAGGACAATTACATTTTGCCAAAATGTATACATTTACTGTATTATTGATTGTAGGTATTCTAGGCATAGGCCTACTTCTTACTAGCCGACCTTCTGCACCAAAGGGAAATAGTAGGGTAGCAAGGGAATTACATGTAAATACCTTTTTATATATGTCATACATTTATGCCAAACAAGGTAACATTTCTAGTTGTTGGGTGTGTGCGCATATTCCTATTCACTCAAAGGGAGGGGTTCCCTTGAGGCCAGTTCCCTTGAATATCTCGGAAATGGCTGAGTGGATAATTAATCAAAACAAAACAGGCAATGCGTTTCAGGATACGGAAAACTGGGCACGTAAATGGAAGTCAGCAGGTTACAATCTGACTACCTTTGAAGGGGGATACCAACCGTGCTACAATAATTCCAAACGGCCCCCATTTTTTGTTATCACTAATACAACGGGAATAGGAAGACCGGGGGAATCGGTCTGTCTGATTAGAAACATCAAAGGAGGCCAAAATATGGAGTATAGTAACTGCTCCCGGAATTAGAATATAATCAAGCCACGGAACCGTCCAAACTGGGCCGATGTGGGAATTTTTAACGTAACGGGGATTCTGAATAAAACAGATGGAAAAGCCTGGACAGGCCCCGGTGTGTTGCTGACAAAGAAACAACTAACTTTCATTGCCTATAATGGCACCTATTGGGTGTGTGGCCACAAGGCCTACCCTTGGCTGCCCCAGAATTGGATGGGATCCTGCTATTTAGCCTACATTGTGCCTTATATGTATCATATAAAGTCACTGTCGGAACATCTACACCGTCCTAAGAGAGCTATCACAGAAACAGAGAGGTTCTTTGCCATTCTGATCCCTGGGTATGGGACCGCCAAACTGGCAAGGGAATCCATTAACATGGCATCCGTTGTGGAACGGGTAGCCAATGATACCTCAGAGGCCCTAGTTAAAATCAATGCAGAAATGGTAGCAATCCGCACAGTTGCCCTACAGAACAGACTGGCCCTTGATTACATCCTGGCTGAAAAGGGAGGTACTTGCACCTTACTCGGAACTGAGTGTTGCACATATATCCCAGACAGCTCCGAAGAAATTACCCACTTAGCGGAGCATATCCAAAAGGAGGTAGAAAAACTTAAGCAACCCCCATCATTCACTTTGTGGAGTGGAGCCACTGAATGGCTAGGTTCAATAGGAACTTCATTGGTGGAAGGTTTAATTCTATTTGTTGTAATTGTTTTACTTTTATATTGTTTGTTTATGTTGATTAAATGTTGTCCCAGCAGACCATCTGTACGTGGCACATAGAAACATAGAAAATAGGTGCAGGAGCAGGCCATTCAGCCCTTCTAGCCTGCACCGCCATTCAATGAGTTCATGGCTGAACATGAAACTTCAGTACCCCCTTCCTGCTTTCACGCCATACCCCTTGATCCCCCGAGTAGTAAGGACTTCATCTAACTCCCTTTTGAATATATTTAGTGAATTGGCCTCAACTACTTTCTGTGGTAGAGAATTCCACAGGTTCACCACTCTCTGGGTGAAGAAGTTTCTCCTCATCTCGGTCCTAAATGGCTTACCCCTTATCCTTAGACTGTGACCCCTGGTTCTGGACTTCCCCAACATTGGGAACGTTCTTCCTGTATCCAACCTGTCCAAACCCGTCAGAATTTTAAACGTTTCTATGAGGTCCCCTCTCACTCTTCTGAACTCCAGTGAATACAAGCCCAGTTGATCCAGTCTTTCTTGATAGGTCAGTCCCACCATCCCGGGAATCAGTCTGGTGAATCTTCGCTGCACTCCCTCAATAGCAAGAATGTCCTCCCTCAAGTTAGGAGACCAAAACTGTACACAATACTCCAGGTGTGGCCTCACCAAGGCCCTGTACAACTGTAGCAACACCTCCCTGCCCCGTACTCAAATCCCCTCGCTATGAAGGCCAACATGCCATTTGCTTTCTTAACTGCCTGCTGTACCTGCATGCCAACCTTCAATGACTGATGTACCATGACACCCAGGTCTCGTTGCACCTTCCCTTTTCCTAATCTGTCACCATTCAGATAATAGTCTGTCTCTCTGTTTTTACCACCAAAGTGGATAACCTCACATTTATCCACATTATACTTCATCTGCCACGCATTTGCCCACTCACCTAACCTATCCAAGTCACTCTGCAGCCTCATAGCATCCTCCTCGCAGCTCACACTGCCACCCAACTTAGTGTCATCCGCAAATTTGGAGATACTACATTTAATCGCCTCGTCTAAATCATTAATGTACAATGTAAACAGCTGGGGCCCCAGCACAGAACCTTGCGGTACCCCACTAGTCACTGCCTGCCATTCTGAAAAGTACCCAATTACTCCTACTCTTTGCTTCCTGTCTGACAACCAGTTCTCAATCCACGTCAGCACACTACCCCCAATCCCATGTGCTTTAACTTAGCACATTAATCTCCTGTGTGGGACCTTGTCGAAAGCCTTCTGAAAGTCCAAATATACCACATCAACTGGTTCTCCTTTGTCCACTTTACTGGAAACATCGTCAAAAAATTCCAGAAGATTTGTCAAGCATGATCTCCCTTTCACAAATCCATGCTGACTTGGACCTATCATGTCACCATTTTCTAAATGCGCTGCTATGACATCCTTAATAATTGATTCCATCATTTTACCCACTACTGAGGTCAGGCTGACCGGTCTATAATTCCCTGCTTTCTCTCTCCCTCCTTTTTTAAAAAGTGGGGTTACATTGGCTACCCTCCACTCCATAGGAACTAATCCAGAGTCAATGGAATGTTGGAAAATGACTGTCAATGCATCCGCTATTTCCAAGGCCACCTCCTTAAGTACTCTGGGATACAGTCCATCAGGCCCTGGGGATTTATCGGCCTTCAATCCCATCAATTTCCCCAACACAATTTCACGACTAATAAAGATTTCCCTCAGTTCCTCCTCCTTACTAGACCCTCTGACCCCTTTTATATCCGGAAGGTTGTTTGTGTTCTCTTTAGTGAATACCGAACCAAAGTACTTGTTCAATTGGTCTGCCATTTCTTTGTTCCCAGTTATGACTTCCCCTGATTCTGACTGCAGGGGACCTACGTTTGTCTTTACTAACCTTTTTCTCTTTACATACCTATAGAAACTTTTGCAATCCGCCTTAATGTTCCCTGCAAGCTTCTTCTCGTACTCCATTTTCCCTGCCCTAATCAAACCCTTTGTCCTCCTCTGCTGAGTTCTAAATTTCTCCCAGTCCCCAGGTTCGCTGCTATTTCTGGCCAATTTGTATGCCACTTCCTTGGCTTTAATACTATCCCTGATTTCCCTAGATAGCCACGGTTGAGCCACCTTCCCTTTTTTATTTTTACGCCAGACAGGAATGTACAATTGTTGTAATTCATCCATGCGGTCTCTAAATGTCTGCCATTGCCCATCCACTGTCAACCCCTTAAGTATCATTCGCCAATCTATCTTAGCCAATTCACGCCTCATACCTTCAAAGTTACCCTTCTTTAAGTTCTGGACCATGGTCTCTGAATTAACTGTTTCATTCTCCATCCTAATGCAGAATTCCACCATATTATGGTCACTCTTCCCCAAGGGGCCTCGCACAATGAGATTGTTAATTAATCCTCTCTCATTACACAACACCCAGTCTAAGATGGCCTCCCCCCTAGTTGGTTCCTCGACATATTGGTCTAGAAAACCATCCCTTATGCACTCCAGGAAATCTTCCTCCACCGTATTGCTTCCAGTTTGGCTAGCCCAATCTATGTGCATATTAAAGTCACCCATTATAACTGCTGCACCTTTATTGCATGCACACCTAATTTCCTGTTTGATGCCCTCCCCAACATCACTCCTACTGTTTGGAGGTCTGTACACAACTCCCACTAACGTTTTTTGCCCTTTTGTGTTCTGCAGCTCTACCCATATAGATTCCACATCATCCAAGCTAATGTCTTTCCTAACTATTGCATTAATCTCCTCTTGAACCAGCAATGCTACCCCACCTCCTTTTCCTTTTATTCTATCCTTCCTGAATGTTGAATACCCCAGGAGTATGTTATGCTTAAGGGAAGGTTGTTTACTGGTTGAACTAAAATATTGATTTGGATTAAATTGGAATAAGGTTAATTAACCTACTAAAACCAGACTTCCATTGTGGCCACGATGGAACTCGGGTTGGTGTAAATTTGTGTGGAAGCTACTATTCCGGACATGTGGCGAAACACATCAACAAAATTTAGAAGGAAACTCTATTAACATGTATGAAATTATTTTGTAGAATGTTTAACCAGTGATACCTGATGTTTTATGATTCAGTTTGTGAAAGAATCAAAGGGGGGATTGATAGAGAATTCAAACAGGCTGCATTTAGACAAGTTGAGAAAACACAGACTCCAATGACTACGTGCAGTTCAGCATGTTGCATTAAGTCATCAATCAACGTGACATTTTAGGACCTTGGGTAGCGAGCCAATTAAATGGTTAAAAGACTATTAATTGGGCCAATAAGGTCAAAGAAGGCGAGTTCTTTTCTGTAAATTGATCCAGGTATAAGTACAGCTATTTTGACCATGTGGTCTCAGAAGGACAAAGACCTGGCTTAATGCCAAGAACTTGTTACTGCTGTCTGCCAAAAATAAAGCAGTTAAAACTACAATCGGAGTTCGTATTTCATTGGAAATTAAGAGATCTAACAACATCATAATATAACCATTTATTAACTGGTCACACTTTGTTCTTACCTGTACAAAGTCATCTGTGTATTTAACATGGTGTTATTAACAGAATGAAAATAGCTGTCTGGGGGAAAAAAAATCTAAACATTTCAGCATTGTCTAAGTGACCTGCAAACCTGAATTTGCGCATTCTTTCTTGAGTTGAGCCCTCCCCCCACCCCCCCAGCTGCCCGTGTCCTAACTCGCACCAAGTCCCGCTCATTGCCTTCCGGCTAAGCAACGCCTCGATTTCAACATTTTCATCCTTGTTTTCAATAATAATACAGTTAATAACTAGTTCGGTGATACCCCAAAATTGAACCAATTTTAATTGGTTACGGTTTGTTCTCGGGATCTGGGTGAAACTGGAAAGACCACATTTACTGCCCTTCTCTAGTTTCACTATGTGGCTTGCTGGGCCACTTCAGCAGGCATTAGAAGTTAACCATCTAATGTGGACAAGGGTCAGATGTAGGCCAGAATGGGTAATGGTGGCAGGTTCCCTTTGACCCATGTCCATTCCATTTCCCGCACTTCTGCTCTCACCCCTTCCCCTCCCTCCCAGAAACACAACAGGCTTCCCTTGTATAATAGGCCCCACCCACCTCCACATTCAAAGGATCATCCTCCGCCATTTCCAGCATGATCCCACCACCAAACACATTTTCCCCTCCCCTCCCAGCATTCCGAAGGGACTGTTCCCTCCACGACACCCTGGTCCACTCCTCAATCACACCCAACATCCCCTCCCCTTCCCACGGCACCTTCCCTTGCAAGCGAAGGAGATGCAACACCTGCCCTTTTACCCCCTCCCTTCCCATTATCCAGGATCCCAAACACTCCTTCCAGGTGAAGCAACAATTTACTTGCACTTCTTGCAATTTCATATACTGTATTCGCTGCTCACAATGCACTCTCCTCCATACTGGGGAGACCAAATACCGATTGGGTGACTGCTTTGCCGAACAATTCCGTTCAGTCTGTAAGCCTGACCCCGAGCTTCCGGTCGTCTGTTATTTTCATAAGAACATAAGAATTAGGAACAGGAGTAGGCCACCTAGCCCCTCGAGCCTGCTCCGCCATTCAATAAGATCATGGCTGATCTGGCCGTGGACTCAGCTGCACTTACCTGCCCTCTCTCCACTCCACTCCCACTCTGATCTCAGCATCCTTGGCCTCCTCCACTGTTCCAATGAAGCTCAATATAAGCTCGAGGAACAGCACCATATCTTTTCATTAGGCACTTTACAGCCTTCTGGACTCAACATCGAGTTCAACAATTTCAGACCATAACCTCTGCTTATAATTTTGTTCCTTTTTTTTTTAAAAACACCACCCCCCCACTTTTTTCCCCTCTTTTTTGTGGCAGCTGGTGATGATTGACACCACACCTAGGCTCATCTTTTGTTTCTTAACTTGTTCCATTACCATCTCATTTATGCCCATCATCCCTTTTGTCTTTTAGGGGCAAAAATTGCCCTCTGCCAGAAACGGGGCACAATTACCGTTTTTGCTGTGTTCTGGCCGCCGCAATGGACGCAGCGGCCTATCCAGCGGAATTCAGCTCTTCGTCTCTCTTTTTCGAGTGGGGCTGAAGTCGGTCATAATGGGGGCAGGACGGAATGACCATCACTAGCGGGGTGGAAGTGAGGGTGGGACGGAGTGGCCGTTAAAGGGGGCAGCCGCTGGGAATTCTGCGATTATTTTAGTTAGGTCCACTGGGCCACCAGGGAGGGTTTCAGCCAGGCCAGCGGCATGGCACCCAAGCGGGACAGATATGGTCACCACCGGAAAAACGCTTGCGAGCAATTGCGCGAACGACGGACATTCCACAAAAAATTGGCGGCCATTCCACAGCGAGCCCTGGCTGCCGCTTTCCAGCGGCCAGCGGCTTTAACGAAAGGGTCACTATCAGCCCCTTAATCTCTTCTGCCTACCACCCTATCACAGACCTTCCTTTTTGTTCTTGCCTCCCCTCCGCTGTTTCCTGCCCCTGCACTTCCTTAAGTACCTGTTACATCTCTATCATTTCCAGTTCTGATGAAGGGCTACAGACCTGAAACATTAACTGTCTTTCTCCACAGATGCTGCTTGACCTGCTGAGATTTCCAGCATTTTCTGCTTTTAATTTCAGATTCCAGCATCCACAGTATTTTGCTTTTCCATTTACACCTCTTCTAGACTTATCTTTTGTTTCTTTATTTGTCCCATTACCATCTCCTTTTGCTTTGTACTATGATACAAGGGGAGTCAAGGGTTATGGGAAGCGGGCAGGAAAGTGGAGTTGAGACCAGATCAGATCAGCCATGATCTTATTGAATGACGGAGCAGGCTCGAGGGCCAAATGGTCTACTCCTGCTCCTATTTCTTATGTTCTTATAACTGTTGCCATTTAATCACTCCTGCCTTCTATCCCATCACAGACCTTCCCTTTTGTTCTTTCCTCCCTTCCCCCACAGAGTGATTATGTGCATGGCATTTTTTGCCATCCTCTGCACAATACCTGTTTGGGACTGCACATGCGCACTCGATCCGGTCGCGCCTGCGCAGTTAGTTACATGAGGAAGCCGGAAGTGGGGCCTGCCGAACCACGTTGCCGAGCTTGGAACAGCTGCCATTGCTGCCTGCCTTGTCTGCTGCTTGAGCCCGAGCCAGCACCTGGGGTTTTTGGATTACCTTTCAACAATCAATTACTATTCTAAAGGAGCCTCCAGCACTATTGCCTAAAATATCCCTGTTATTATTTACACGCACATTTTTGTGGCATTCAGAGAGCAAGAGAATCAGGGGGGGGAAAGAGAGATAGAGAGAGAGAGAGAGAGAGAGAGAACCGGAGGGGCGAGAGGGATTAAAGGGGAGTGAAAGAAAGAGGATTGGAGGGAGGGAGAGGGTGAGGGGGGGGGAAGTGAGAGAGAAGGGAGGAGGAAAGACAGGGGATCGGAGGTGGGGGGGGCGGGAAAGAGAGAGGGAATCGGATGGGGAGAGAGGGGGAATCAGAGGGGGAAGAGAGAGGGAAATAGAGGGAGGAAAAAGGATCGAAGATGGAGGAGAGGGAAAGAGAGAAGATTGGAGAAGGGATAGGGAGGGAATTGGAGGGGAGAATAAGAGAGCCGATCGGAGAGGGGACCGGAAGCAGGCGAGGGGGAACCGAGGCAGGCGAGGGGGAACCGAGGCAGGCGAGGGGGAACCGAGGCAGGCGAGGGGGAACCGAGGCAGGCGAGGGGGAACCGAGGCAGGCGAGGGGGGATTGGTGGGGGAGGTAAAGAGCATGGAGGGCCAGTGGGGATATGGAAGAATGCGATCCAGGTCTAAGGGGGGGTGTGGGGGAAGAGAAATTGGGAGCGAGAATGTGATCCAGATGGTAAGACGGATCATGTTCTTCCAACCCTACCCACTTTACAGCTGCATAATGTCCTGTCTCCTCCCCCTAGACCTGGTGGGTTTCTCGAAAGCTATCACCATTCACTTCATACCCAATAATCCTGTTAACAATCCATGACCCACGCACAATGTTTGAGCTATGGTGGGGGGGGGCTGAAGGTGGTTAGGAACTTGTTGGGGGGAGAAGATCCGGAACCGGGGTGGGAGATTTGGGCAAGGGGAGATCGGGAATCTGGGGGTGGATGGTCAGGAATTTGGGCAGAGGGGAGAAGGTTAGGAACTTGGGAAGGGGGGAGAAGCTTAGGAATTTGGCTGGGGGGAGGGCAATTGAGGTCAGGCACTTGGGCAGGGGGAGAATGTCAGAAGCTTGGGGGAGGTCAGGAACTTGTTTAGGGGTGGGAGAAGGTCTTAATTCACAAAGGTGAGTCCGGTCTCTTCCATGTGTTCTATTCTGTTTGGAGTTTGCAGTCAGAATGGCTTGAATCTAATTACACATTCCAAGGGGACCAATCAGATCTCATCATCCAAGGGGACCAAACAGAACTTTGGTGTTGCGAATAGATACGTTACTTTCCCTGCCCCTGCACTTACTTAAACTCTGTTACATTTCTAACTTTTTAATGTTCTAACGAAAGGTCATCAATCTTAAATGTTAACTCTGTTTCTCTCTCTCCACAGATGATACCTGACCTGCTGAGTATTTCTAGTAATTTCTGTTTTGATTTCAGATCACCAGCATCTGCAGTATTTAGCTTTTCCTTTTGCTAATTAGATGTTTTTTTATTTAAATTTCTGTATCAGTTTACCTCAAAAGATACTGTATTTATGCAAATACTACAGATTGCAGACCTACTCCGAGAAACAAAGAAACATAGAAAATAGATGCAGGAGTAGGCAATTCGGCTCTTCGAGCCTGCACCACCATTCAGTAACATCATGGCTGATCATTCCCTCAGTACCCCTTTCCTGCTTTCTCTCCATACCCCTTGATCCCTTTATATCCAATGAACTGGCATCAACAACTCTCTGCGGTAGGGAATTCCACAGGTTAACAATTCTCTGAGTGAAGAAGTTTCTCCTCATCTCAGTTCTAAATAGCTTACCCCTTATCCTTAGACTGCTTCCTCTGGTTCTGGACTTTCCCAACATCAGAAACATTCTTCCTGCATCTAGCCTGTCCAGTCCCGTCAGAATTTTATATGTTTCTATGAGATCCCCTCTCATCCTTCTAAACCCCAGTGTATAAAGGCCCAGTCGATCCAGTCTCTCCTCATATGTCAGTCCTGCCATCCCGGGAATTAGTCTAGTGAACCTTCGCTGCACTCCCTCAATAGCAAGAACGTCCTTCCTCAGATTAGGAGACTAAAACTGAACACAATATTCTCGGTGAGACCTCACCAAGGCCCTGTACAACTGCAGTAAGACCTCCCTGCTTCTATACTCAAAACCCCTAGCTATGAAGGCCAACATACCATTTGCCGTCTTCACCGCCTGCTGTACCTGTATGCCAACTTTCAATGACTGATGTATCATGACACCCAGGTCTCGTTGCACCTCCCCTTTTCCTAACATTCAGATAATATTCCCCCTTCATGTTTTTGCCACCAAAGTGGATAACCTCACATTTATCCACATTATACTGCATCTGCCATGCATTTGCCCACTCACCTAACCTGTCCAAGTCACCCTGCAGCATCTTAGCGTTCTCCTCACAGCACACACCGCCACCCAGTTTAGTGTCATCTGCAAACTTGGAGATATTACACTCAATTCCTTCATCTAAATCATTAATGTATAATGTAAATAGCTGGTGTCCCAGCACTGAGCCCTGGCGGCACCCCGCTAGTCACTGCCTGTCATTCTGAAAAGGACCCGTTTATCCCGACTCTCTGCTTCCTGTCTGCCAACGAGTTCTCTATCCACGTCAGTACGTAACCCCCAATGCCATGTGCTTTGATTTTGCACACCAATCTCTTGTGTGGGACCTTGTCAAAAACCTTTTGAAAGTCCAAATACACCACATCCACTTGTCCACTCTACTAGTTACATCCTCAAAAAATTCCAGAAGATTTGTCAAGCATAATTTCCCTTTCATAAATCCATGCTGACTTGGACCGATCCTGTCACTGCTTTCCAAATCCGCTGCTATTTCATCTTTAATAATTGATTCCAACATTTTTCCCACTATTGATGTCATGCTATCAGGTCTATAATTACCTATTTTCTCTCTCCTTCCTTTTTTAAAAAGTAGTGTTACATTAGCTACCCTCCAGTCCATAGGAACTGATCCAGAGTCGATAGACTGTTGGAAAATGATCACCAATGCATCCACTATTTCTAGGGACACTTCCTTAAGTACTCTGGGATGCAGACTATCAGGCCCTGGGGATTTATCGGCCTTCAATCCCATCAATTTCCCGAACACAATTTCCCGCCTAATAAGGATATCCTTCAGTTCCTCCTTCTCACTAGACCCTCGGTCCCCTAGTACTTCCGGAAAGTTATTTGTGTCTTCCTTCGTGAAGGGACCTACGTTTTTCTTCACTAATCTTTTTCTCTTCACATATCTATAGAAGTTTTTGCAGTCAGTTTTTATGTTCTGGCAAGCTTACTCTCATACTCTATTTTCCCCCTCCTAATTAAACCCTTTGTCCTCCCCTGCTGAATTCTAAATTTCTCCCAGTCCTCGGGTTTGCTGCTTTTTCTGGCCAATTTATATGCCTCTTCCTTGGATTTAACACTATCCTTAATTTCCCTTGTTAGCCACGGTTGAGCCACCTTCCCCATTTTATTTTTACTCCAGACAGGGATGTACAATTGTTCAAGCTCATCCATATGATCCTTAAATGTTTGCCATTTCCTATCCACTGCCAACCCTTTGAGTATAATTTGCCAGTCTATTCTAGCCAATTCACGTCTCATACCATTGAAGTTACCTTTCCTTAAGTTCAGGACCCTAGTCTCTGAATTAACTGTGTCACTCTCCATCTTAATAAAGAATTCTACCATATTATGGTCACTCTACCCCAAGGGGCCTCGCACAACCAGACTGCTAATTAGTCCTTTCTCATTACACATCATCCAGTCTAGGATGGCCAGCCCTCTAGTTGGTTCCTCAACATATTGGTCCAGAAAACCATCCCTAATAACACTCCAGGAAATCCTCCTCCACCGTATTGCTACCAGTTTGGTTAGCCCAATCTCTATGCAGATTAAAGTCACCCATGATAACTGCTGTACCTTTATTGCACGCCTCCCTAATTTCTTGTTTCATGCTGTCCCCAACCTCACTACTACCGTTTAGTGGTCTGTACACAACTCCCACCAGCGTTGACTGCCCCTTGGTATGCCGCAGCTCCACCCATACAGATTCCACATCATCCTTACTATTGCGTTAATCTCCTCTTTAACCAGCAACACTACCCCACCTTCTTTTCGTTCCTGATTGTTGAATACCCCTGAATGTTGAGTTCCCAGCCATAGTCACCCTGGAGCCATGTCTCCGTGATACCAATTATATCATATTCATTAATTGCTGCCTGTGCAGTTAATTCGTCCACCTTATTACAAAAAATCCTCGCATTGAGGCACAGAGCCTTCAGGCTTGTTTTTTTAACACACTTTGCCCTTTTAGAGTTTTGCTGTAATATGGTCCTTTGTGATTTTTATCTTGGGTTTCTCTGCCCTCCACTTTTACCTTTCTTCTTTCTATCTTTTGCTTCTGCCCCATTCTTCTTCCCTCTGTCTCCCTGCATAGGTTCCCATCCCCCTGACATATTAGTTTAACCCCTCCCCAACAGCACTAGCAAACACTCCCCGTAGGACATTCGTTCCGGTCCTGCCCAGCTGCAGACTGTCCGGTTTGTACTGGTCCCACCTCCCCCAGAACTGGTTCCAATGTCCCAGGAATTTGAATCCCTCCCTTCTGCACCACTCCTCAAGCCACGTACTCATCTGAGCTATCCTGCGATTCCTGCTCTGACTAGCACGTGGCACTAGTAGCAATTCTGAGATTACTACCTTTGAGGTCCTACTTTTTAATTTAACTCCTAGCTCCCTAAATTTTGCTTGTAGGACTTCATCCCATTTATTACCTATATCGTTGGTACCTATACGCACCACAACAACTAACTGTTCACCCTCCCCCTTCAAAATGTCCTGCAGCCGCTCTGAGACATCCTTGACCCTTGCACCAGGGAGGCAACATACCATCCTGGAGTCTCGATTGCGGCCGCAGAAATGCCTATCTATTCCCTTTACAATAGAATCCCCTACCACTATAGCTCTCCCACTCTTTTACCTGCCCTCCTGTGCAGCAGAGCCACCCACGGTGCCATGAACTTGGCTGCTGCTGCTCTCCCCTGATGAGTCATCCGCCTCAACAGTACCCAAAGCCGTGTACCTGTTTTGCAGGGGGATGACCACAGGGGACCCCTGCACTACTTTCCTTCCACTGCTCTTCCTGTTGGTCACCCATTTGCTATCTGCCTGTGTAACCTTTTCCTGCGGTGTGGCCAACTCACTAAACGTGCTATTGACGGCATTCCCAGCATCATGGATGCTCGAGTGAATCCACCCACAGCTCCAATGCAGCAACGCGGTCTGTGAGGAGCTGCAGCCGGATACATGTCCCGCACATGTAGTCGTCAGGGACACTGATTCTTGTGACCTAATGCAAAACTTTGGTGAAGACAATGGCAGCATTCGAAGCATTTGACATGGTGCCACAGTAAAGGTTACTGCACAAGATAAAAGTTCACGGGGTTGGAGGTAATATATTAGCATGAATAGAGGATTGGCTAACTAACAGAGAATAGAGAATCGGGATAAATGGTTCATTCTCTGGTTGGCAACCAGTAACTAGTGGGGTGCTGCAGGGATCAGTGCTGGGATCCCAACTATTTACAATCTATATTAACGACTTGGAACAAGCGACTGAGTGTAACGTAGCCAAGTTTGCTGACGATACAAAGATGGGAGAAAAGCAATGTGTGAGGAGGACACAAAAAATCTGCATAAGGACATAGACAGGCTAAGTGAGTGGCCAAAAATTTGGCAGATGAAGTATAATGTTGGAAAGTGTGAGGTCATGCACTTTGGCAGAAAAAAATCAAAGAGCAAGTTATTATTTAAATGGAGAAAGATTGCAAAGTGCCACAGTACAGCGGGACCTAGGGGTACTTGTGCATGAAACACAAAAGGATAATATGCAGGTACAGCAAGTGATCAGGAAGGCCAATGGTATCTTGGCCTTTATTGCAAAGGGGATGGAGTATAGAAGCAGGGAAGTCTTGCTACAGCTATATCCGCAAAGGGGAATACATTATTGGGGAAGGCCAGTAGAACAGAGAGTAGAAATAGATTTAAAAGAAAATTAGACATTGCATCTGAATTATGAAGGAGCATAGAATCACGCAGGCAGAAAGCGGTCATTCAGCCTATCGTGCCTGCGGCAGATCTTTGAAAGAGCTACCCAATTAGTCGTATAAAAAACGTACACGATTCTGAGATGGAGCTTGCCAGGGTAGATGCAGAGAGGATGTTTCCCCTCGTGGGGGAATCGAGACCTTGGGGGCATCGTTTCAGAATAAGGGGTCGACCATTTAAAACGGAAATTAAGAGGAATTTCTTCTCTGAGGGTCGTGAATCTGTGGAATTCTGTACCCTCGAGAGTTTATTGAATGTCGGGGCAGGCTCGAGGGGCCAAATGGCCTACTCGTGCTCCTATTTCTTATGTTCTTATATGTTCTAGTCCCATCTTTCCCCGTAGCTCTGCAAATGTTTTCTTTTCAGGAATGTATCCAAATCCTTTTTGACAGGGGTTCGTTCATGCGTGCGCTTCAACCCACCACAAGTTTCTGACCTGAGGCAGACCACAGATTGGTTGATGCAAGCCTGGCACAGGAGTAAACCAGGATGCTCATTGTGCCATGGTGATTAGCAGCCAAGATCAGTGGTTTCCTTTTGTTCTGTCAAATTGTGTTTTTTGAGCAAGTTACCGGTTTCCTACTTTCGATCAAAGCTGGGCAGCAAGAATCTACTTTTTTCTGATGGGGTTTTTTGGTCTGTTTTTTTTTTCCAGTGGATTTATTTTTGTCTCAGGTTCCAAGATATACACTAAAAATGCCAAAACCATGAAATGAAGTTCAGCAAGGATAGGGGTACCACTTGAATGCTGAGACCGCACAATGGTTGAAATAACCTGCCCTGCCCTCATACAGTTCTTTTTTTTTTTTAAAGTTATTTTCCAAAGCTATATCCCCAGGCCCTGCTTTCTGCCCGGCCTTGGACTCAGTGGCATCCATACCTTAGCTGTGGGTGTACAAGAAAGCACCCAGTCACATGCTTAATCAGTGCAATCCTGGCAGATTTCAACCTTCTGGGCGTTGAGGGGAAGAGGTGCGGTTGATGAAGACAGTCAGGTTACCTTACTGTTAGGCTCATTTGCAATCCTCTTTGATCGAAGATATTAAGGGGAACTGATAGGGTAGATAGAGAGAAACTACTGCTGCTGGTTCAGGATTCTAGGACTGGGGACATAGCCTAAAAATTAGAGCAAGGCCTTTCAGGAGTGAAGTTAGGAAACACTTCTACACACAAAGGATGTTAAAAGGTTGGAACTCTCTTCTGCAAACGGCAGTTGATGCTGGGTCAATTGCTATTTTAAATCTGAGATTGATAGATTTTTGTTAACCAAAGCTATTGGTTAACCAAAGGGATAATGGGACAAAGGTGGGTATATGTATGGAGTTAGGTCACAGATCAGCCATGATCTCATTGAGTGGCAGAACAGGCTCAAGGGGCTGAATGGCCTACGCCTGTTCCTATGTTTCGAGTTCAAGCTCTAGCTAGAAACATAAACCGTCATCTGTCCCCATTACAAGTTACAAGACAAAAGTGACAGTCAAAACGTTGTACGTACATCGTCATACTTGAACATCTCAGTGAGGTTTATTCCCTCCGTATTCAAAACCAATTCCTTCTCTCCTCTTCTGTTGGTCGTTTCATTTAAGAGGCAACGAGTGATTCCTCTGGTTTCATAAACCACTGCACTTTGTGCCATTGACATAACCAGCGAGGACAGGTCAAAGTGCACCTTCATAATGGGAAGTTTCAGTTTAACCTGCAGGGCAAACAATATAATCATTGGAATGTATCTTCTTATTAACAGTTTCAACAAAAAACGCTCAGGAACATCTGTTCAGAACCCAAACTATTTTTTGGGCTACTGGCCCAGGGTTAGTTTTGGCACAAAAACGGCTGATTCTTATTTCAAAATAACCTGTCCACATTTATTAAATCACAAGAAAAAATGAGCAATTCCAGCAAAATTAATAGCAGGAAAAAAAATAAAGTTCCAAATTAAATTGGAATGCAATCCATTAATATAGTTTTTATGGCCCCAATTTTCCACACGTGGCAAAACAGGTGCCCCTCCGAGCTGGACGCACATTTTTCGTGCCGAAAATGGCGCCTGAAAAAAAAAACACGCTATTCTCAAGCGCTTTGCAGCTCGATGTCTGCTTGGCGTGGCGCCCAGGGGGCGGAGACTACCACTCGCGCCGATTTTGTAAGTAGGAGGGGGCGGGTACTATTTAAATGAGTTTTTTTCACGTCGGCAACCCTGCGCGTGCGTGTTGGAGCGTTCGCGCACGCGCAGTGTGAAGGAAACATTGGCACTCGGCCATTTTTGTAGATCTTTGTAGCTGTTCAATTTTTAACATTTTTTAATAAAACCACATTGCCCTTCCATGATCAGCACTGAGGCTTCTTGCAGCAGTGAGAAGGCTGCAGGAAGCCTCAGAAGTTGAGGCAGCCGTTTCCCGACGGGCCCGACTGACGGCAGGGGGGCCTCCCCCTCCCCCTGCCGTCGGGAATGGCTGCCTCAACTTCTGAGGCTTCCTGCAGCCTTCTCCCTGCCTCCCCCCCGCCCTACCGTCGGGAATGGCTGCCTCCTCACTGCCTCCCCCCCGCCGTCGGAAACGACTGCCTCAACTTCTGAGGCTTCCTGCAGCCTTCTCCCTGCCTGAAGCACTTTCACACAGGTAGGAACATGGTTTATTTAATCTTTTCTTTGATTATAAATTTTTATTCAGGTTGGAATTATTTGTATAATATTTGTATAAGTATAACTATGGATTTATTGTAGAATGTAATGACTTCCCTCCGCACCCCCCCCCCCCCACCTCGTTCTGGACGCCTAACTTGTAACCTGCGCCTGATTTTTTTAATGTGTAGACAAGGTTTTTTCAGGCCTATAAAAATCTTCACTTGCTCCATTCTAAGTTAGTTTGGAGTACGTTTTCACTGTGGAAACTTTCAAATCAGGCGTCAATGGCTGGACACGCCCCCTTTTGAAAAGAAAATTCTGTTCCAAAGTGAAACTGTTCTACATGACTAGAACTGCAGAAAACTTAAATGTGGAGAATTGCGATTTCTAAGATACTCCATTCTCCACCAGTTGCTCCTAAAAATCAGGAGCAAATCATGTGGAAACTTGGGGCCAATGTGTTTAACAATGCTGCTTTTTGCCTTTGTGGGACACTTGGGTGCACAAAGCCTCACAGGCCACATATAAAGTGTAAAGCCATGTTCCACTAATATATCCCAAGATGCAGATACCAATAGATCTTGGCAGGAACTATTTGCCAATGAATCAACAGTACTAAGACCAGCCCTTTTCAAAACTCCAAGCCGACAAAATTCAAACAGAACAAACTAGATTGCAAGAATCAAAAACACACATACAACTGAGATATCTGGGCCTGCAAACCACATGTGGTTGTAGTATTAACATCCATGTGTTGGCCGATGGAGACCCATCTAAGCACTGCTTATGGGTAACTGGGTTGTGCAGTGTAGTGTTCTGCGTGTGTATATATATATTCATATTCATTGTTTTTTTATTCATTCCTGGAATGTGTGCATCGCTAACAAGACCAGCATTTATTGCCCATCCCTAATTGCCCTTGAGAAGGTGGTTTAAAGCTGCCTTCTTGAGCCGCTGCAGTCCTTGTGGTGATGATTCTCCCAGAGTGCTGTTAGTGACGGAGTTCCAGGAATTTGACCCAGCGACGCTGAAGGAACGGCAATATATTTCCAAGTCAGGATGGTGTATAACTTGGAGGGGAACTTGCAGGTGGTGGTGTTCCCATACGTCTGCTTGCCCTTCACAGGTTTGGGAGGTCATCATCATCATCACAGGCAGTCCCTCGGAATCGAGGAAGACTTGCTTCCACTCCTGAAGTGAGTTCTTTGGTGGCTGAACAGTCCAATACGAGAACCACAGACTCTGATACAGGTGGGACAGATAGTCGTTGAGGGAAGGGGTGGGTGGGACTGGTTTGCCGCACGCTCTTTCCACTGCCTGCGCTTGATTTCTGCATGCTCTCGGCGATGAGACTCGAGGTGCTCAGCACCCTCCCGGATGCACTTCCTCCACTTAGGGCGGTCTATGGCCAGGGACTCCCAGGTGTCAGTGGGGATGTCGCACTTTGTCAGGAAGGCTTTGAGGGTGTCCTTCTAACGCTTCCACTGCCCACCTTTGGCTCGTTTGCCGTGAAGTAGCTCCGACTAGAGCACTTGCTTTGGGAGTCTCGTGTCTGGCATGCGAATGATGTGGCCTGCCCAGCGGAGCTGAATGAGTGTGGTGGTGTTCCCATACGTCTGCTTGCCCTTGTCCGTCACGAGTTTGTGAGGTACTGATCTAATGTCACTTCTTTAGGCACCATACTAACCCTGACCGTCTGGCAGAAACTGTGTGGGTGGTGAAAGTTCCTATGGGACATACCCACATCAATCCCGCTGTCGTCCCACGTGTTTTGATCTTAACCTGCTCTTCGGAGCAGGCGAGAGGGACAACCTCCAGAAGCCAGCGAAGCCCTTCTTTAAATATGCAGCTGGGGTTCCGAAGATGGCTGTGGGGGAAGAATCAGGGGTGGGACCAGGTTCTGCCATGTCGCCGCTGTTTTCATTTTGCCCGCTGAGAAATTGGGACGGGAAGATGCAAATATTTCTTTCATCTGTGCCCCAGTCAAAAGAGGTGGTTAGGATGACATCAGCCACTGGGAGTTGCATCAGTCTGCCTCCTTTGTCCTGGGCATTTGTGCCATTGGCGCAAGTGGGGCCCGCAATGATGGTTTCCCCAATGGCAATGAACTGCCATTAGGAAAGCGGCTGCTGCCAAACGGCTCCTTCATAAATAAAACTCGACGATCTTCATCCAGAATTACCCGCCCCCTTGCTCACTCAAAGGAGCTGTAAAGTGTCACTCAAACTCCTGGGCCTGTAGGGCTGACAGCTAGAGTGTGCTGTAAAAGACGTGCGCACCTGCCCTCTTTATGGAAACAACCCCGTGCCCTAGATTTGGGGTGGGGGGGCTGGGGGAGGCGGTGTGAGGGCTGGGACAAACTGGCGGCCAAATGTCCTGTCCTGTTGCAGTGCTGCACTGATGCCAGTACAACAGGTCTCCAGGCATCTCCGTCCCATACATGCTTTAGCACTTTAAACGAAGTGGTTTAAAATCTAATTTACCAACACAGAGCAAATTTGGCTTCAAGCAAACTTTTAGCCTCAAAATCCTATCTGGCATAAAGAGAAGCTGACTGCAGAGGCAGTTTAGGAATATTTTATTCTGTTAGTTTCCGCTGTAACTGTACTTTTAAAGCAGTCAATGTTTCACCAGTGCAAAAAGTCACTGTGGTACTTTTACGCCTGTAAAACAGCACTCAACAATCAGCAAGAATGTTCTCAAATTAATTTAGAGGCTTGAGTTCCAATGGGAATCACATCATTGTAGAACAATGCACCCTTGCTAGTGTCAGTGAATTTTAAGCATTGCTTCACGTAACAAAAAGATTCATTACAGACCTTATGTTATAGAACTATAGAATAGTACAGCACAGGAGGCCATTCGTCCCATCGAGTCTGCGCCAGCTATTTCGAAGAGCAATCTAGTTAGTCCCACTCCGCCGCTTTTTCTCATATCCCTGCAATGTTTTCTCTTTCAAATATTTATCCAATTACCTTTTGAATCTGTATCCACCACCTGATCATTCCAAATGCTGTGCATTCAAAATCTTTACCACTCGTTGTGTAAGAAAGTTTTTCCTCGTGTCGCCTCTGGTTCTTTTGTCACCTTAAATCTGTGCCCTCTCATTATTGACCCTTCAGCCATTGTAAACAGTTTTTCTTTATTTACTCTATCTAAATCCTTCATGATTTTAAACACCCCTGTCAAATCTCCTCTTGGCTTTCTCTGCTCCAAGGAGAACAACCCCTAGATAGACTTCCCTAATCTATCCACATAACTGTATTCTCTCATCCCTGGAACCATTCTAGTAAATCTCTTCTGTACCTTCTCTAAAGCCTTCATGTCCTTCCTAAAACTTGTGGTGCCCATAATTGGACACAGTACTCAAGCTGGGGCTGAACTTGTGTTTTATCTAGGTTTAGTATAACTTCCTGGCTTTTGTATTCTATGCCTCTATTTATAAAGCCCAGGATCCCATGTGCTTTATTATTTGCTTTGTTAACCTGTCCTGCCACAAACATCCCCAGATCTCTGTTCTTGCACCCCCATTAAAATTGCATTATTTATTGTGTATGGTCTCTCCTCATTCTTCCTACCAAAATGTATCACCTCATACTTCTCAGCATTGAATTTCATTGTTGCTATTATTGTTGAAGTATTCTCCATTTTGCTCACCTTGATTTATCCCCCCACCCTTCCAACTCATGCGACTCCCCCACGCGCACACACTGCAGCAGGCACTATACTGATTGAAGACTGACTGCACAGAACAGTGTGGTCTTTGGACTAAATCCGTTTTGTTACAATATAAACCTCAGCCCGTTGAAGAGTCAGCTGCAATTTTTCACTTTTTATTATATTAGCCTTGTTGTCTTACCTCACACCAAAGGCTGTCACTTGTATCATATTTATAATCTTCAATAGCAGAATGTAAATTTATCACCGCATTCACTCTCAGCCCATCCATGCCCTCTGTGGCATCCTGTTTGCTTCTCTTCTTCCCTTTGTCGTTCTTTTTAAAATGACAAGGATATTCAGAAGAGTCTTGATCGATGGCTTCATTTTGTTCGCTACCTGGAAAATCTTCATCTTCCTTCTCTTCTGGTTCTTCTGCATTGTCTCTGGTCTCCTCTTCCTCGCTGTCATAATCAACCTAAAGGAGAACCACAAGAAGTAAATTAATTGCACAATCAGCTCCTCCCCATAACTCAGTGGGCAAATTCAATGTCTGGTGTAAGAACATGAGAAATAGGAGCAAGAGTAGGCCATTTGGCCCCTCGAGCCTGCACCGCCATTTAATAAGATCATGACTGATCTGATCATGGACTCAGCTCCACTTCCCTGCCCTTCCGCTCCCCATAACCCTTCACTCCCTGTGTGCTACTGAGCCATGGAGGATAGGAGTGGCTCAGCTTTAAAACTCTCACCCTAGCTCTCCACGGTTTGATCCCACCTACCGCTCCAATTTCCTCCAGCCTTATATGGAGTTGAGGTACAGGTCAACCATGATCTCATTTCCTTAAAGTGATTACGCAGACACGAGGAATATTCATCCTCCCCTGTTCATCCCTGGCCTACTGGCCACCAAAGAGAACATTCAACCTTCGCCCCAGCAGCAGAGGACTATTGTCTCATTTGAATTGTACACGAATCACAAAGTTAACATGCAGGTACAGCAAGCAATTAAGAAAGCAAATGGTATGTTGGCCTTTATTACAAGAGGATTTGAGTATAAGAGTAAAAACATCTTACTTCAATTATATACGGCCCTGGTGAGATCGCACCTGGAGTATTGTGTATAGTTTTGGTCTCCTTACCTAAGGAAGGATAAACTTGCCATAGAGAGAGTGCAACGAAGGTTCATCTGACTGATTCTTGGGATGGGGGTGATTGTCCTCTCAGGAGAGATTGAGTAGACTAGGCCTATATTCTCTAGAATTTAGAAGAATGAGAGGTGATCTATTGAAACATACAACATTCTTACAGGATGGATTCGGGGAGGATGTTTCCCCTGGTTGGGGAGTCTAGAACCAGGGGTCACAGTTTCAGAATAAGGGGTCGGCCATTTAGGACTGAGATGAGGAGAAACTTCTTTACTCAGAGGGTGGTGAATCTTTGGAATTCTCTACCCCAGAGGGCTGTGGAAGCTCAGTCCTTGAATATATTCAAGACAGAGATCGATAGATATTCGGATATTAAGGAAATCAAGGGATATGGGGATAGTGCAGGAAAGTGGAGTTGAGGTAGAAGATCAGCCATGATCTTATTGAATGGCAGAGCAGGCTCGAGGGGCCGAATGGCCTACTCATGCTCCTAATTCTTATGAATTGCACTAATAACTCCTTGTGGGATGAAGAATCATGTCACGTAAGTCTGATTCAAGAACCTTCGACATACAGAGATGGTGAAATTATAAAGAAAGGGTACAACTTCTAATGGGAGAGACCCTTTGGTCACCCAGTGCAAGAGCTGAAATAATTTCTAATTGAAAAATCCCTCTCAAAGCAGAGTAAAAAAACATCCTACCACTTTCCAAGGCTAATCCTAAACAAAAGACTATTCTTAGTGTATGGAAAATAAATATCTTCTTTGCTGAGCAAGAGAAAAGCTCTAGGATTAAGATACTTCTTGGTTGGGGGAGGGGGAGAGGTGAAAGATGACAGAATTCTGAAATAGGATTGCTTAAAAAAAATGTAATCCCAGAAAATCTCGTAATCCCATGAAATGAAAACAGAATTGCTGCTGTTTTTAGGTAATGAAATGAAAACAGAATTTGATTTCATTACCTAAAAACAGCAGCAATTATTACACACAGACCGAATTGTGGAATACAGACCCCAGGAATTGCAGGTGACTTATTCAGTAAATTAGGAGTCTGCGAATGATCTTATAGTTGAGAATCTTATAGTAAACAAGAATGCGTCTGTCTTGCTGAACACTTCTCAGCTTGAAACCAAAAGCCACATATGATAATTTAGGTTCAATTTGTAAGAACATAAGAAATAGGAGCAGGAGTAGGCCTGCTCGAGCCTGCTCCGCCATTCAATACAATCATGGCTGATCCGATCATGGACTCAGGTCCACTTCCCTGCCTGCTCCCCATAACCCCTTATCAGTTAAGAAACTGTCTATTTGTGTCTTAAATCTACTCAATGACCCAGCTTCCACACTCTCTGAGGCAACGAATTCCAGATTCACAACCCTGAGAAGAAATTCCTCCTCATCTCTGTTTTAAATGGGCAGCCCCTTATTCTAAGATTATGTCCCCTAGTTTTAGTCTCCCCTCTCTGCATCCACCTTGTCAAGCCCCCACATAATCTTATATGTTTCGATAAGATCGCCTCTCATTCTTCTGAAATCCAATGAGTAGAGGCCCAATCTACTCAACCTTTCCTCATAAGTCAACCCCCTCATCTCCGGAATCAACCGAGTGAACCTTCTGTGAACTGCCTCCAAGACAAGTATATCCTTTCGTAAATATGGAAACCAAAACTGTACGCAGTATTCCAGGTGTGGCTTCATCAATACCCTGTAAGACTTCCTTGCTTTTATACTCCATCCCCGTTGCAATTAATCGGCCTTCCTGATCACTAACCTTTTGTGTTTCGTGCACAAGTACCCCCAGGTCCCGCTGTACTGAAGCACTTTGCAATTTTTCTCCATTTAAATAATAACTTGCTCTTTGATTCTTTCTACCAAAGTGCATAACCTTATACTTTTCAACATTATACTCCATCTGTCAAATTTTTGTCCACTCATTTAGCCTGTCTATGTCCTTTTTCAGATTTTTTGTGTCCTCCTCACACATTGTTTTTTCTCCCATCTTTGTATCGTCAGAAAACTTGGCTATGTTACACTCAGTCCCTTCTTCCTAGTCATTAGTATAGATTGTAAATAGTTGGGGTCCCAGCACCCCACTAGTTACTGATTGCCAACCAGAGAATGAACCATTTATCCCGACTCTCTGTTTTCTGTTAGTTAGCCAATCCTCTATCCATGCTAATATATTAACCTCAACCCCGTGAACTTTTATCTTGTGCAGTATATCTTTTATGTGGCATCTTGTCAAATGCCTTCTGAAAGTTCAAATACACCACATCCACTGGTTCCCCTTTATCCACCCTGTTTGCTACATTCTCAAAGAATTCCAGCAAATTTATCAAACATGACTTCCCCTTCATAAATCCATGCTGACTCCACCTGACCGAATTATGTTTTTCCAAATATCCTGCTACTGCTTCTTTAATAATGGACTCCAACATTTTCCCAACCACAGATGTTAGGTTAACTGGTCTATAGTTTCCTGCTTTTTGTCTGCCTTCTTTTTTTAAATAGGGGCGTTACATTTGCGGTTTTCCAATCTGCTGGGACCTCCCCAGAATCCTGGGAATGTTGGTAAATTACAACCAATGCATCCACAATTCCTGCCGCTACTTCTCTTAAGACCCTAGGATGCAAGCCATCAGGTCCAGGGGATTTATCCACCTTTAGTCCCATTATCTTACTGAGTACCACCTCCTTAGTGATTGTGATTGTTTTAAGTTCCTCCCCGCCTATAGCCCCTTGACTATCCTCTGTTGGGATATTATTAGTGTCCTCTACCATAAAGACTGATACAAAATATTTGTTCAGAGTTTCTGCCATCTCCATGTTCCCCATTACTAATTCCCCGGTCTCGTCCTCTAAGGGACCAGCATTTACTTTAGCCACTCTTTTCTTTTTTATAGATCTATAGGAACTCGTGCTGTTTTTATATTTCGTGCTACTTTACTTTCATAGTCTATCTTCCCTTTCTTAATCATTTTTTGTGTAATTCTTTGCTGGTTTTTAAAAGCTTCCCAATCTTCTGTCCTCCCACTAGTTTTGGCCACTTTGTCTACCTTTGTTTTTAATTGGATACCGTCCTTTATTTCTTCAGTTAGCCACGGATGGCTAGCTTTCCTTGTCCACCCTTTCCTCCTCACTGGAATATATTTTTCTTGAGATTTGTGAAATATCTCCTTAAATGTACACCAATGTTCATCAACCATCCTACATTTTAATCTATTTTCCCAGTCCTCTTTAGCCAACTCTGCCCTCATACCTTTGTAGTCTCCTTTATTTAAGCTTAGTACGCTGGTTAGAGATCCAACTTTCTCACCCTCCATCTGAATTTGAAATTCAACCATGCTATGATCACTCATTCCAAGGAGATCCTTTATTAGGAGATTGTTTAGTAATCCTGCCTGATTACACAGGACCAGATCTAAGATAGCCTGCCCCCTGGTTGGTTCTGTTACATACTACTCAAGGAACCCGTCCCTTATGAACTCTTCCTCAAGGCTACCCTGACTAATTTGATTTGTCCAATCAATATGGAGGTTAAAATCACCCATGATTATTGCTACTCCCTTTTTACAAGCCCCCATTTCCTGGTTTATACTCCGACCAACAGAGTTGCTACTGTTAGGGGGCCTATAGACTACGTCCACCAGTGACTTTTTCCCTTATTATTCCTTATCTCCACCCAAACTGTTTCAACATCCTGATCATTTGAGCCAATATAATTTCTCACTATTGCAGTGATTCCATCCTTTATCAACAGAGCTACCCCATCTTCTTTTCCTGTCTGTCTGTCCTTCTGGATTGTCAAGTACTCCTGACTATTTAGTTCCCAGTCCTGGTCACCTTGCAACCACGTTTCTGGAATGGCTATCAAATCATAGTGATTTATATCTATTTGTGAAGGGTGACCACCTCTAGAAACGTGCTTTCCACGTAGCTCTCAGTCTCACGGGTTATACCTCTTCTTCCTGTTTTTCGCGCCTTTTGGTTTCAGTGGCATCGGCATCTCCTTCATCTGCTTCCGCATCAACAATAGGGGCCTCTTCTTCACCCTCAGGAACACGGTCGTCCTGTGCCTTTAAAAAATAAATTTGAATGATGATGCAAAGAGAAAAAAAATGGCAAAAATTCAACCGGGCCTCAACAGCGAAATGCCAGACAGAACGATTTACTGAACGATGTAAAATAGTCAGGGCAGCGATTCAACCACAACTGCAGAATTGTTTAATTACAACGTTAGCATCAAACTGAGCCAATAGAACATTGTGGATTCCTTACGCGATCAGTAACCCTCAACTATTCCATTATCGTCAACCACCAAGATAAGCACACAGAGTTTAGACCCATCCCGAGTAAGAATTATTAACAGATCAAGGCCACAAAGCCCAATCCGAGAATCGTACCCATTGTGCCTGAGCCGGCTCTTTGAAAGAGCTATCCAATTAGTCCCACTCCCCCTGCTCTTTCCCTATAGCCTGCAAATTTTTCCTTTTTAAGTATTTATCCAATTCCCTTTTGAAAGTTATTATTGAATCTGCTTCCATCAGCCTTTCAGGCAGTGCATTCCAGATCATAACAACTCGCTGAGCAAAACATTTCTCCTCATCTCCCCACTGGGTCTTTTGCCAATTACCTTAAATCTGTGTCCTCTGGTGAACTTCCAGCCAGTGGAAACAGTTTTTCCTTATTTACTCTATCAAAACCCTTTATAATTTTGAAAATCTATATTAAATCTCCCAGGTTAAGCTTCTCTACTCTAAGGTGAGCAACCCCAGCTTCTCTATTCTCTCCACACAACTGAAGTTCTTCATCTCTGGGACCATTCTGGTCAATATCCTCGGCATCCTCTCCAAGGCCTTGACATCTTTTCTAAAGTGTGGTGCCCAGAATAGGACACAATATTCTGGCTGAGGCCGAACCAGTGATTTATACTCTTAACTTTCTTGTTTTTATACTCTACGCCTCTATTTATAAAGCTTTTTTTTTTTAAACCAGCCTTATTAACTTGTCCTGCCTCCTTTAAATATTTGTGCGTGTGAACCGCCGGGAGTTTCGATTTCTGCACCCCCTTTAAAATTGTACCATTTAGCTTATATTGCCTCTCCTCATTCTTTTGTCAGTATTATTTGTGAAGTGGATTACTGGAAAATATCTCTGTATGTTTTCAAAGTAATGAAAAAATCTGTGTTTATTGGACTGGGAACCAGGAAGAAGCATCAGAGAGAAGAAACAAGGTGCATTGGAGGTTCTGGAGAGACAAAACAGCTTTAAAATATAAAGTGGTCCAGAAAGAGGAGGTGGTGTTGGTTGAAGGAAAAGTACTGGCCAGAACACTATTCTTCAACTCACACCCGAATCCTCAGAAGGGCAGACAGGGTCTCATCCCGAGGACACTGCACTGGATGTGACTATGCTGGGAACGTTAAGAATACTACAGAAATTAGCTTCAGGGAGCTGAATGGACTTTTTCCATCCTTGAATTTTATTTTTATGCTATTAGCTCATTTAAATCAATGGCATTACCGAATGTACTTTAGAAAATTATGGCTAAAGAAACACCCAGGGAAATAGTATGTCTCTTTAGTACCCAACAAGACAGAACAATGCAGCTTTCCACAGAGAAGAACAATGGACTGCATGAGTTTATCAAAACTTTAGTATCTAAAATAGTAAAAATGATGACGAATAGGAAAAGTAAATTGAAATTTACTTGTAGCATTGTACTCCGAATATCCACAGCTAATAAGGCACCTGCCCCGGACCAAGGTTAGATTAAACAAAGGATGTAATTCCCATTTTAAAGTATGGAATTTTTAATCTGCATAAAATAAATTGCAGTAACAAATTTCCCACTTTCTCTTTCCTCATAATATTCCCTTTGGAAACAGTACAAAATCTGACAGTACAGATTGTAAATAGAGGGGCTGATCAGACACGTTCACTGGAGCACAGATGCAATAGAAAAGTGTTCAAATTTCTGCAAGAGTTTGAGAGGTTGGGTTAATGGTTATTTCAACCACTCAGTGAATCGGTAACATAGAAACATAGAAACATAGAAAATAGGTGCAGGAGCAGGCCATTCAGCCCTTCTAGCCTGCACCGCCATTCAATGAGTTCATGGCTGAACATGAAACTTCAGTACCCCCTTCCTGCTTTCTCGCCATAACCCTTGATCCCCCGAGTAGTAAGGACTTCATCTAACTCCCTTTTGAATATATTTAGTGAATTGGCCTCAACTACTTTCTGTGGTAGAGAATTCCACAGGTTCACCACTCTCTGGGTGAAGAAGTTTCTCCTCATCTCGGTCCTAAATGGCTTATCCCTTATCCTCAGACTGTGACCCCTGGTTCTGGACCTCCCCAACATTGGGAACATTCTTTCTGCATCTAACCTGTCTAAACCCGTCAGAATTTAACCAGGGGATAGAAACATAGGGCCCAAGTTTCGGCCTCAGTTGCTCCTGATTTTTTGGAGCAACTGGTGTAGAACGGAGTATCTTAGAAATTCAAATTCTCGGCATTTAGTTTGTTCCAGTTCTAGTCAGTTAGAACGGTTTCACTTTGGAACAGAATTTTTTTTTCAAAGGGGGCGTGTCCGGTCACTTACGCCTGTTTTCAAAGTTTCGTCAGTGAAAACTTACTCCAAACTAACTTAGAATGGAGTAAGAGAAGATTTTTGTACGCTTGAAAAAACCTTGTCTACACTCGAAAAAACCTTGTCTACACTTTAGAAAATCAGGCGTAGATTACAAATCAGGCGTAGGGAATGGGGTGGGGGGGGGAGTTTAAAAGGGAAGTTTACAAACATTAAACACTTCAGTTTTACAAATAAAGAGCCATCATCAATAATAAATGATAAAAACATCAATAAATCAACCAATAAATCAATTTTAAAAAAATTAATAAGATACAATTTTTTAAAAAAATCAATAAATAAAACACATTTTCTACTTACCGACTGCAGCACTGGGAGCCCTCCAACAGCATGCTGGGATGCCCCCCCCCGGCAGTGTGTCTCTGTCAGTGTCTCTATCGCTCTGTCTGTCTGTGTCTCTCACTCTCTGTCTGTCAGTGTCTGTGTTTCTGACAGCGAGGGGAGGGGGAGGAGGAGGGTTGAGGGAGACGTCAGGGGGAGGAGAGTGAGGGGGGGAGGGGGGGCGAAGGGTGAGGGGAGGGGGGAGGAGAAGGGGAAGGGCAGGGGGAGGAGAAGGGAGGAGGAAAAGGGGGGGGAGGAGAAGGAGAAGAGGGGAGGAGAGGAGAAGGGGAAAGGGGGGGAAGGAAGGGGAGGGAGGAGGGGGGAAGGGGAGGAGGGGAGGTGGAGGGGGAAGGGAGGAGGAAGGAGAGAGGGGGAAGGAGGGGGGGGAAGGGGGGAGGGAGGGGGAAGGAGGGGGGGAAGGAGGAGATGGGGGGGGGGGGGGAAGGAGAAGGGGGAGGGAGGCTGAACCGGCCGGGCCCAAGACTTCGGGCAGGGCCCGTCCCCAGCACCAGATTTACAGGTAGGTGGCGTTGGGTCGGGTCGGGGTCGGGAGCGCGGGTCGGGTCGGGGGGGGTGGGCGGGGTAGGAGGGAGGTCGGGTTGGTTCGGGGAGGGAGGGAGCGCGGATCGGGTCGGGGGGTGGGCAGAGGGAGGTCGGGTCGGGTCGGTTCGTGTCGGGGGCGGGGGGAGGGAGGTCAGGTTGGGTCGGGTCCAGTCCGGGTGGGGGGGCGGGAGGTGGTCGGTTCGGTTCGGGTGGGGGAGGCGGAGGGAGGGAGGGAGGGAGGGAGAGGGAGGTCAGGTCGGGTCGGGTGGGGAGCGCGGGTCGGGTCCAGTCCGGTCCGGGGGTGGGGGGAGGGGGGGGAGCGGGAGCCGAGTCGGGTCGGGAGGAAGCAGGAGCTGGGCGTGGGAGGCAGCCTTATGCACACAGCCCCAGTGAGGCCATTCGGCCAGGGCTCGGGTCTGCTTGCTCCAGGCCCCTCCCACACAGTTTTGGGCGCGTATGTGCAGAGGTCCCGGCAATGTTTTCAGCACAGGATACCTAGCTCCGCCCCCTACAGCTCGTGCTGCGCCGCACCCGACTCCAGAGGACCAGCAGGGAGCCAGAGAATCTAAGTTTTTTTTAGGCGCACTTTGTGGCGCGAAAAATGGGCGTCCAGGTCAGGGCTGCGCCGTTCTAGGCACGGCCCGAAACTTGGGCCCATAGAAACTAGGTGCAGGAGTAGGCCATTCGGCCCTTCGACTTGCACCACCATTCAATATGATCTTGGCTGATCATGCAACTTCAGTACCCCATTTCTGCTTTCTCTCCATCCCTTTAGCCGTAAGGGCCACATCTAACTCCCTTGTTATGAATACAGAACATATAAAAGGAGAGGATAGATCTAATGGTTTCACATAGCATGTTTCTGGAATATAGAATATAGTAGCACATGTGGCTATTGAAGCTAGATCAATCAAGTTATTTAGGAGGGGATCAGATAAACACTTGAAGAAAAATACTGAAGTGTAAGGGACAGCAGGGAATTGGCAATAGATAGGTTTGTTGGGGGCCAGTGCTGGCAGGATGGGCCCAATGGTTATCTTCAGTGTTAACATGTCAATTATTCTGCAAGTTTGAACGCACATTGAAGTTGCACATATGAAAGAAAAGAACCGGAAGTATTTAAATTCTGGAGTAAGCCATTCTTAATTACATATGATTAAAGTCCAGCAACAGAAATGCAACAACACTCTATTTCTAAGGGGAATTAGGAACTGTAGTAATATGATCAACTGTAGCAAAAGATACATTCCGTAAAGTGCCACATAAAATTAAATGTTTGTAAATTAAGTTACAATTTTAAAAGTAAGATAAATTCAGATGCCAACAATTTCGAAGATGATGCAATGCATTTAGTATTCAAATACAGAATATATATTTTATGGCTGTAAGATTTTTGAAAAAGATGTATTGTAATGGTCATACAATAGAAGTTCGTCTCGGGCATCGGCACAACACGGACAGTGTCAGATCGACTACCCGTTATGCACAGCGGCCAATATTCAGTTCTATTTCGCTACCGCCCGATAAGAATTTCTAGCCCCTAGTCTCACCTGTTTCCCATCGCTTTCCCCGGCGTCTTGATCCAGATCCTTCTGTGTAGCTTTCCGCGTATTCACAACTTTAAATGAACCCAACTTGGCGCTCTTCTTCTTGATCCTCTCAAGCAGTAGTCGGAAGAACCTGAGAGAAGACAAGGGCAACAATGAAAGGTCTTCTGCAGAAAAGACCGCAGCCTATTTTGGAATACATCACAGTGATACGTTTCTTAAGACTGAAGCACTGAAAAGAAAAGAATTCTTGGTCACAATTATATAAAAAAAGACTTGCATTTATATAGCGCCTTTCATGATCTCAGGATGTCCCAAACCATGTTACATCCAATGATTTACTTTTGAAGTGGTGTCACTGTTCTTATGTAGGAAACACGGCAGCCAATTAGCGCACGACAAGATCACATAAACAGCAATGTGATAATAACCAGATAAACTATGTTAGTGAAGTTGATTGAGAGATAAATATTGGCCAGGACATTATATAGGCAGTCCCTCGAAATCAAGGAAGACTTGCTTCCACTCTAAAAGTGAGTTCTTAGGTGACTGAACAGTCCAATACAAGAATTACAGTCTCTGTTACAAGTGGGATAGACAGTCATTGAAGGAAAGGGTGGGGAGTCTGGTTTGCCGCAAGCTCCTCCCGCTGCCTGCGCTTGCTTTCTGCATGCTCTCGGCGACAATACTTGAGGTGCTTAGCGCCCTCCCGGATGCTCTTCCTCCACTTAGGGCGGTCTTTGGCCAGGGACTCCTAGGTGTCAGTGGGGATGTTACATTTTATCAAGGAGGCTTTGAGGGTGTCCTTGAAACATTTTCTTTGCCCACCTGGGGCTCTCTTGCCGAGCAGGAGTCCCGAGTAGAGTGCTTGCTTTGGCAGTCTTGTGTCAGGCATGTGAACAATGTGGCCCGCCCAACGGAGCTAGTCAAGTGTGGTCAGTGATTCGATGCTGGCCTGATCGACGACACTAACGTTGGGGCGTCTGTCCTCCCAGGGGATTTGCAGAATCTTACGGAGGTATCGTTGGTGGCATTTCTCCAGCGATTTGAATTGTCTACTGTGTATGGGCCACGTCTCTGAGCCATACAGGAGGGTGGGTATCACGACAGCCCTGTAGACCATAAGCTTGGTGCCAGATTTGAGGGCCTAACCTTTGAACACTCTCTTCCTCAGGCATACGAAGGCTGCGCTGGCACAATGGAGGCGGTGTTGAACATCATCATCGATGTCTGCCCTTGCTGATAATAGGCTCCTGAGGTATGGAAAGTGGTCCACGTTGTCCAGGGCCACGCTGTGGATCTTGATGATTGGGGGGCGGGGAGCGCTGTGTGGCGGGGTCAGGTTGGTTAGTGTAAGGCCCATGCTTTCGTACGCCTTGGTGAAGATGTTGACTATGACTTGGGAGCCCAGCCTCTGAATGTACGCAAACGCAGCTCTACTTGACCCCGGTCCGGATGTGGATTGGGTCTGTGGTGGATCCGTTGGTCAGGAACGCAGCTTGCATGTCGTCGTGGAGCAGGCGGAGGATGGCCCAAACTTTTGGGGGCAGCCGAAACTGAGGACAACGCTCTATAGTCTCTCACGGTTCACAGTGTCAAAGGCCTTTGTAAGATCAAAGACGGTCACGTACATGGGTTGTTGCTGTTCCGTGCATTTCTCTTGCAGTTGTCGCGCCGTAAAGATCATGTCCGTTGTACCCCGTAGTGGACGGAATCCGCACTGTGACTCCGGGAGGAGCTCCTCAGCCACACAGAGAAAACGGTTGAGGAGGATTCTAGCGATGACCTTCCCAATGGCTGATAACAGGGAGATTCCTCTGTAGTTGCTGCAGTCAGACATCCCCTTTTTAAAAGATGGTCACGATTACTGCATCTCTGAGATCTCCCGGCATGCTCTCCTCCTTCCAGATGAGAGAGATGAGGTCATGCATTTATACCAATAGTGCCTCTCCGCCACACTTTAGTGCCTCAGCAGAGAGCGGATGGAATATAGAATGTACAGTGCAAAAACAGGCCATTCAGCCCAGCTGGTCCATTCTTTATGCTCCACACGAGCCTATACCAAAGATCATGTGAAATCCAGAGCTTACAGGCAAAAAGAAAACACTAGTGAGTCACTGGTCGAGAAACAAGGCATGGGCAACACATGAAGCCACTCCAAAAATCACACAAAAAACACACACAACACCTGACAGCCTACTGCTGTCCTCTTATTTCTAACCTCCAGATCAACAGTGGGACTATCTGCCAAAGGGGTTTGTAACCATAAAAAGGAACACAAGTGCCCATTGAGTTACCATCTGAGGGGCTGTGAATTTCAATGAAAATGCTGACTGTATCGTCTAAGAACACAAGAATATAAGAAATAGGAGCAGGAGTAGGCCAAACGGTCCCTCGAGCCTGCTCCACCATTCAATAAGATCCTGGCTGATCTTCGACCTCAACTCCACTTTCCCACCCAATCCCCGTATCCCACGATTCCCTTAAGAGTCCAAAAATATATCAATCTCAGTAATGAATATACTCAACGACTGAGCATCTGTAGCCCTCTGGTGTAGAGAATTCCAAAGATTCACAATTCTCAGAAAAACAATTTCTCATCATCTCAGTCCTAAATGGCCGACCCCCTATTCTGAGAACAGACCCCTTCTGGTTCTAGACGCTTCAGCTAGGGGAAAGGTCATTGCCCTGAAACATTCATTCTTTTTCTCTCTCCATAAATGCTGCCCGACCTGCTGGATATTTCCTGTTTTTATTTCTCTCAGCATCTACCCTGTCAATCCCTCTCAGAATCTTGTGTTTCAATGGGATCTCCTCTCATTCTTCTAATCGCCGGAGAATCTATTGTATTCTTGCACGTTTAGTACCACCACAGCTAAAAGTAAATAATTTCATCTGCAACTGCTTAATAGTAATGGCATGACTCAAATGATTTAGTTAACATCACTGACAATACAATTGATTTTGTAGTCAGTAACTCAACTTGGTTTCTATTTAAGCCCAACAAATATACGCACAACTATAGGTTAGGAACACAAGAAAAGCAACCGGCCATTCAGTGCCTAGAGCCTGTTCCGCTAATCAATTAGATCATAGATGATCTGTACCTCAATGTAATTTACCCACCTTTTCTTCCATATCCCTGGATACCCTTACCTCACAAAAATCTATCAATATCTTCAAAATTCCAATGGACACAACATCCACAGAATTCCACAACCCTTTGTGGGAAAAAAGCTTCTTAATTTCACGCCTAAACGACCTAGCTCTAATTTTAAGATTATGCCCCCACCCCCCCCCCCCAAACAATCCCCATCCCCCCACCCTATCCACCACCACCCCCACCATCCACATTTTGATGATTTAGCTGTACCCCCTTCCAAGGCAAATATATCTTTACTGAGGTTTGATGCCCAAAACTGAATGCAGTACTCCAGGTAGGATCTGACCAAAACTCTGTACAACTGAAGCATTACTTCCTCACTTTTGAGTTCCAAACCTCTTAAGATTATGGCCAGCATTCCATTAGCTGTTTTGATTACTTTATGCACCTGTGCACTAACTTTTAGCAATTTGTGTGCATGGACACCTAAATCCCATGGCTCCTCCACAGCTACTCGTCTCTCACCATTTTGATGTCTTTCTCAGATCCAAAGTGGATGAGTTCACACTTCCCCACATTGAACCTCACTTTGGTGTCCATTCACTTAGTCTGTCTATGTCCCTTTGCAACCTCCTGATCCCATCCACACAAGTTATTATATAGGGCCCCAGTACAGATCCATGGGGACCACTACTTGTCACATCCCACCATTCAGAGAACATTCCCATTATCCTTGCACTGTCTCCTACCTCCCAAACAATTACTGACCCATCTTGCAAGGTTACTTCCAAATCCATGTGCTCTCATTTTGTTCTGTTCTGTAGAACCTTATCCAAATGCCTTCTGGAAGTCCATAGAAGACAACTCCATAGACTCCACTATCCAACCTTGCTCGTCACCTCCTCAAAAAGTTCAACTAGATTAGTCAGACATGACCTACTCTTCACAAATCCATGTTGACTCTCTTTGATCATCTGATATGCTTAATCACACTGTCCCTTAAGGTCAGATTGCAGTAACGTCCCCACAATTGATGTTAAACGGACAGGTCAGTACTTGGCTTCTCCCTCTCTTCTTAAGTAATGGAGTGACATTTGCAATTTTCAAATCCAAAAGTTATGATTCCTGAATCTAGACAGTTTTGGAAAATTATGGCTAACATATTGATAATGAGAGTTCTACTCTTCCTTCACCACAGGGCAGATTTCCTGATTTTCCTTCCCAGCCGAGTGCTGAGTATTTGACACTGTAACTGAGCGTGTATAATTGCAGACATGTGGACAAAGTAGAGTTGATATTTCAGCCTACATGGTGCTACAAGACAATTAAAAACAAAATAGTCAGAGACTTTGAAACATTGATGTGCAGGCTTTTCAGTTCCTTAACCCCAAGGACCCCATGGGCAAGAATTAATGCTTGAGTCACCTTAAGAACATAAGAAATAGGATCAAGAATAAGCCATACGGCCCCTCGAGCCTGCTCCAGCATTTAATAAGATCATGGCTGATCTGATCTTGGGCTCAGTTCCACTTCCCTGCCTGCTCCCCATAACTTTTCACTCCCTTATCGCTCAAAAATCTGTCTATCTACCTGAAAAGATGGTGGAAGGCAGCACAGGCATGATAGGCCGAACAGCCTCTTTCTGTACTTATTATTTCATGGTTCGATTCTCTCTATCATCTTATGTAAGTCACAAAATTGTGATTTCACATCTTTATCGACCAAGAGTATTTTAAAACTGTAAAACGTGCTCTTAGTCATGCCACAATTATCCTTCTATTGCAATTAATTAATTTACCATAACATAACTCTACAAGGTGGATACCAAATGGTTTCCTTCTGTGCTGTAAGTTTCTATGATTCTAATAACTACTGTCAGAATCAACGTGATGCCGTCGATTTAGTGGCGATTTGGTTGTCAAGAGGTGCCATGAGATGAGGAATTACCAGGACTCCCCTGATGCAATGGTCTCTGCCTCAACTGCTTCCTATGACAAGCATTCCATATGCCACCAACCCTTCGTGCAGGAATATAATTTGTGTTACCCCTTGGTAACAATGATGGCACGAGCTACTGTTTAACTGTTTTATGCCAAAAAATATCAATCTGCATTGGATGTTTAGCCCAGATTTCCTTTCGTGTTTTTTCTAGCAAAAGTTTTTTCCCCCCGTAAAATTTGGTCCACCATTCTCTTTCCCATTCCGTAGGAACTGACTCCCTCAGGGACCAAGTTCCACAGGTACCAGCCTCCTCCTACCAAGCAAGTGGCCATTCTTAATTGGCAGGAATCAGAAGGTTGTGGGTTCAAGCACAACCCTCACAGACATGAACACAAAATCTAGGCTACCACTCCAGTGCTGCAACATCGGAGGTGCCATCTTTCGTATGAAACGTTAATCCAAGCCTGCTTCTCAGGTGGACGTGAAAGATCCCATGGCACTCTCCGAAGGGAAGCTGGAAACTTCTCCCCGGTGTCCTGGCCAATATTTATCCCTCAACCAACACCTAAAATATTATCTGATCATTATCACATTGCTGTGTGCAAATTGGCTGCAACGTTTCCTACATTACAACAGTGACTACACTTCAAAAGTGCGTATTGTAACGTGTATTGGGACGTTCGGAGGTCATGAAAGGTGCTAGATGAATGCAAGTCCTTCTTTCTTTCTATTGCTGGCAGTAGGGCATAACAGCCAAGCCCTATCCTGTTCTCAATTGCCATCTGCACACTTTTCAGCAGCAGTCAGACGTGAGCCTAGTGAAAATAGTGTGACAATACGTGTGGAGATTCCTTGAGGTTACAGCACAAGTCTTCAAATGATAAACGTGCCAAATGGGCAAGAGGGTTTTCTTTTAAATATATACACATTTAGGACATAGAAAGGAGAAGTACTTCCTGCTAAAATTTGGTTATATTGCCCTGAAGTGCTGAGTGAAGAAATATAATGTTGATTTACAATTCCTATGAAATCCACCCATATGACATTTAAGCAATACAATAGAGAACTTAGAAAGTGGGATCTACAATGCAACTATAGGTCACGAATCACATAATTTACTCCGAGTTGATAAACAAAACATGTTTTGGCAGCCGAAACGGTCTAGCTATAGGACACACAAATATTAAATAAACAAAGTAATTACTGAACTGTGGGAGCTTTCATTTGAACACAGACAGCTAGACTCCAGCACAGTATCGTACAAACATAATATATATTATTACATCTTTACAAGGAAATTAGATTGGTGCAGATAACTTTGATGCAGAGCCAGCATCAGAGTAGATAGTGGAAATCTGAAAGTATTTTCTCCAAAAACCTGTTGAAAGCTGCTTCAGGAGAGAGATTGATAAGATTTTTTGTTAGGTAAGGGTATTAAGTTATCTGGATGAATAGAGTTGAGGTACAGATTGGCCATGATCCGAGGCTCGAGGGGGTGAATGGCTGACTCCTGTTCCTATGGTACAGCATGAATAACTGCCGCTGCCTGTACTGTAATTTTTATGATTATATAAACTGTTACCTGGTTTCCATATAGTGCAATAAATCATCTGGTGTCAAACATTTCTCTTGTCGATACAGTTTGTAATCCAGAAAATAAAATTTTAATTGGTAAATTCTGAACTTCTCCAACTTGCTTTGAATCTGGAAAGAATCCGTCACCTCGATTTTGTGTAAAACCTGAAATTTATATTTTAAAAACATTCAATTCCACATTAAAAGAAAAATCAAGCAAAATGTACAGTAACACATTCGAATTTCTACAATATGCAGCTTCAAAATTCTATTGCAAGCACTAAAATTGTTTGATTTGTCCTTGAATGTAGCAAATGCAGCACTGCAGGGAATGGCTATGATTAAGCAGGAGGAGAGAAAAAAAAAGAGATATCGCAGAACAGAAAAGATTTGTATTTCCCACAAACTCAGCAGTGCAATAGAAGTATAATTAGTGAGATAAGCATTTGTGAGAACATGCAATCGCTGGGCAGTTATAGCGGTATTGTTTTGTAATTTTTGACTTTATAACTCAATGAGGGATATGGAAGGATGCCACCCAAACACTTGCAACTCCTATTGCTCTAAGATTTTAGTGATTTAATTGTTAAGACTACATGTCCCATTTGTGTTTTTACATTGAGGAGAGGAAGGTTTATCTTTTAACTTTGTTATGTACGTGCACATAGACACCTTTGCGAAGCCATTGTACATTTTGGCCTTGTGGTGCTTGCATCATGTTAAATGCTTCTTGGTGCATTTATCCTGGGAGGACTGTTGAAGGGTTGAAGTCATTTTTCTGCATTTACCATGAGGTAGAGTTTGGCATTCTACCAAAACTACAATACCTTAATGGCCTAAGACTTATTTGACAAGAGAATTAGAGCAATGCTCCAGGATAGTGTCAAATAACAAACACACAAGAAGCACTTTCTATTTTGAAAGACACAAAAGTGTCAGCAAAGCTAAGAAAAATCTATTTCCCCACCTCCTTCCTCATCATCATTTATCTGGTGCCCTGGATAAATATTCTTGTCAGGGTATATCATCATAGGCAGTCCCTCGGAATAAAGGAGGACTTGCTTCCACTCCCAAAGTGAGTTCTTTGATGGCTGAACAGTCCGATACGAGAGCCACAGACCCTGTTACAGGTGGGAAAGACATCCGTCAAGGGACGGGGTCGGTAGGGCTGGTTTGCCGCGCGCTCCTTCTGCTGCCTGCGCCCGGCCTCTTCATGCTCCTTGCGTCGAAACTCAAAGAGCTCAACGCCCTCCCGGATGGACTTTCTCCACCTCGGGCAGTCTGCAGCCAGGGTCTCCCAGGTGTCAGTGGTGATGTTGCAATATACCAGGGATGCTTTGAGCGTGTCCTTATAACGTTTCCGCTGTCCCCCTTTGGCCCGTTTACCTTGAAGGAGCTCCGCATAAAGCATTTGCTTAGGGGATGTTAGCCTGGTCGAGGACACTGATGTTAGAGAGTCTGTCCTCCCAGGGGATTTGCAGGATCTTGCGGAGACATCGTTGGTGATATATCTCCAGCGACTTGAGGTGCCTTCTGTACATCGTCCACGCCTCAGACCCATACAGGAAGGCGGGTATTACTACAGCCCTGTAGACCATGGTATATATAATCTGGGTATATATACCAGCATTCTTACAACTTCCAGTCTATCCACTACCATTACATTTGATTGCTGTCCCACAAAGGAGCTCATTTCTATAATTAATGTTCTGAGACTATAGACACCTTGGGCTCTAATCTCAGAACTCGCTCGTGTCCAGTAAATGTCACCTCCTGCTGCTTGAAAGGATCCAGTGTTACAGAAGTTCAAGGCTGTGGTCACACTGCTTCTGGCAGAGCCATTCCGGTCATCGAACGTGCCTGAATGCGTTGAATCAGAGATGCGACATATTTCCACAACTACCTCACTATCATCACAGGCAGTCCCTCGAAACGAGGATGACTTGCTTCCACACCAAAAAAAGGATGAGTTCACAGGTATTTCGAATGAAGAACCCAAACTACATCGTCAAGGGTGGAAGATGGCTGCGCGTGGATTTTTTTTTTTTTTTTTTTAAACGTGTGGTGGCCGTTGCACACCAGCCACCACACAGGCTTGTCAGAGCTAGGTCTTGGTCCAGTGGCAAGGGTTATCCAAGACAACTGGAGACCTGCTTTGCTGCACGGACCTAGTGTGCACACATAATCACATCGAAATTTACAGCACGAGAGGCCATTTCGGTCCATCTTGAGTCAAGTGCAGTCGATTAGTGGACGATAATCAAATGTATAAAAGGTTGGGCCTCACCACACTATCTTTTATTTTCAGGGCAGAATCACATGTCACAAGACAATCATGCCATTGAGCTGAATCTCTAATTTCCTCAGGGCACAAACAGAAGTTTGCGTTCTTACTGCAGCACAAAGGTCTAATGGGGAACGTTAAGAGTTCCACACTGTTCCACATTTATCATGAACAATCTTTTGTGCTCTCAACAGTCACCAAGTTTGTGACAGCACCATATCTTTATGGCCCTTTATTATGGCAAAAAAGACAGAAATACATTTGATAAAAGCTAAAAGTGTATGTGGGCTTATGGTCAGTTCAATTAACCAACACAACAGGAATGTGTGAATTAACTTTGTAACTAAGTAGAACATCAGTTTTTTGCCATTTTAAACACACTTTGGGGTTGTGTTTCTGTTAATAGCATTTTTCTTGCAGCTGTTGCGCTGCAAAGATCATGACCTTTGTGCCCCGTAGGGGCGAAATCCGCATTAGTGCTCAATGCTCTATGTGGCACTTCTCTGTGCAAATTGGCTGCTGCATTTCCATTACAACAGGGACAACTCAAAAGTACTTAATTGGCTGTTTAGTTTGGGAGGTTGTGAAAGGCTCTCTATAAATGCGTTTGTTTGTTCGTATTCACAATGTAGAACAGCAGTATCTTTGATATAAAAGTGGACTTGATGATTGTATTTGTTAGAATTTGAATTAAACTTTCCCTGAATGTTTGAATAAAGGTCCCCCACCCACTTAGACTTTAACAGCATTATTTCTGACATCATGGCATTCATTTTGAAATTTTAATTTTGTTGATTTTTAAAAAATGTTGGTGTGGAATTAATAGCTTAAGGGAAAACTCTCCACTTCTTCTTTTAACTTACAAATATAGTGTTAATAAGAACTTGGTAACACTTCTGCTAAAGCCCTTCCATAATGTAATTTTGATTCATACAGAAGTGTTCTGCTCCTGTAATGCAGTGCATAATTTTAATTTCCTGTGTAGACGTCAAAATCTATTTTTTTTAAAAGCACAAGGCTGCTTCCTTCCTGACACAGGGGCACCACTTGCGAGTCAGAATGGCAGTTGCCTGTGGTAACGATAAATGTCAACTCCAGTGGTCTACAGCCTTATTGTAACTTAACTGTTGAGTTGTGTAAGAAACTGCCAATATTACCCACCCTGCTGTTAGAAGCTGTGCCAATTTTTCTATCTCACCTCACAGCCACTCCAGTGTAATCTTTTCCATTTATTTCCTGATGTTTCCCTTATCGTAATAGTAATTTGTATTTTTTTTTTCAAAAATTAACTTCTTGAATGGAGCATCATTTTTGTGAGGGGTAATAGTAGTTCGCGACATTAGAAATTTAGAAAGTACAAAATCTCAGTGCTGTCTGACAACATTTTGAATATAGCTGGTCAGCAGAGCTACTTAACAAAGGGATCGAGTTTCCGCTTTGGGAGCAATCAGGAACTTACACCCAAAATGCACTTGAAATTGCGCTGGTTAGGTTACAGTTCAAGTTTCCACAAATTAATTTGCATAATCATACATAAAATCTTCCATGAACCAGTGCAGTTGGGCAATGCAATAGAATTATTAATTTTTTTTAATTAAAAAAACATTCCTTGATGTATTTAAGAGTGGTAACCGGTGCATTTTATTAATACAGCTGAAAATGGGTTTATTACCAAAACGAAGCATTTTAAGCAAGGGTGCCCAGTCCTCTATCTGAATCACCTAATTTACAAACTCTGAAAATAATTGAATAAAACCATACTAAACCATTTAATAGCTTTATTGGTATACATGAGCCGGATTCTTAGTAAATTACATATTTTTTTGATTTGAAAAAAACTTCTAAAATGTCTACCAGTGCCTCTGCGCCTAAGAAATTATGTGCAATTTGAAGAGCTTCCCGAACCAGAGCCATCAGTGGAATCTCGCAATTTCGACCTGAGAGCGTGGCCAGATTTGTGGCCGGGGCTTAATCCGGGCAAAATTGAATCTTGAACCAGTGGAAAACAAGAATGAAAGTGGTTTGGGGTGTAACTCGCTTGCGTTTAAAATTCCCTGATCTCTTGGCTGAATCCACTCGGAATGTGCTGATATTATTACCTCACTAACGAATAGGAAGAAAGGGCAGTCATGTTGGGATGAATGACCTCCATCTGTGCTCTGACTTTTGATTGTACTGAAGTGTAGGCAGCAAAAGTAGATCTCCTCAGACATGTCCAGATAGGTCTGTATGCATATAGTCAGTTGGGGTAATGCGTGTGCAGCAAAGGCCACCTCCCTCCCATGCTTCAAATCCTTTCTTCCCGCCTCCAAAGAACAACTTGTATTTATATACCATCGTTAACATCGTAAAATGTCCCAAGGCGCTTCACAGGAGTGTTATAAGATAAACTAGACACCGAGCCACATAAGGAGATATTAGGGCAGATGACCAAAAGCTTGGTCAAAGAGCACCTTAAAGGAGGAAAGAGGTAGAGAGGTGATGAGGTTTAGGATGGGGAATTCCAGAGCTTAGGGCTTTGGCACTTGAAGACACAGCTCTCGATGGTGGAGTGACTAAAATCGGGGATGCTCAAGAGGTCAGAATTAGAGGAGCGCAGAGATCTTGGGAGGGTTGTAGAGCTGGAGGAGATTACAGAAATAGGCAGGGGAGGGCGAGGCCATGGAAGGATTTGAAAACAAGGATGAGTAACAAGGTATAAACAATGGGATGTCCACCGTTAAAATTTTAGTTGTGGCAACTTGTATTGCAGCTGCCATTCATTGAAAAAATGGTCCGCAAGTAAATACAAAAAGCTAGGCCATAACCAATTCGGGGAGCAAATACAATTACAATTACAATAATACAAACAAATTGAGAGAACAAGTACAGCAGCAAAACAAAGTTCTGCAGCCAATAACTCACTGCACTCCCTGTTAAAGGTGTAATTTCCATGCAGGTTTAGGTGGCCTTCAATGCAGCGCCTGTTTCAAATGACAGGTACAGTCCTGTTGTTGCACAAGGGAAATGGCAGTAACAGGTAATTAATATAATTTCTGAAGCCTCAATGAGGGCATCACACAAAAAGTGCAATTGCACTTGGCTCTTAAAGCATCGTCTTGTGTCAGAATGGCAGTGTGGCGAGAAAGTAACCCAATGCCTGCTCACCCGAATATACGATCCCCACCCTCATTCAGCCCACGGTACACAACCGATCACCAATGTTCCCTCTAAATTGTCTTTGTTGTGTGCGGCCTATTTATTTCAATGCGCAGTTTCTGCGCATGCGCGGTATTGTGAGCAGCCTGCGTAGTCACGCACACATGCAGCTTAGAGGGAACGTTGCCGACCACATAATCAGCCCCAGTATTTAATATTAGTATTTAATGCATCAGTTATAACATGAACAATATATCAGTCTATAAAATAAATCTCAAAGTTGTACCTTTTCCACCTATTACATGAAGAAATATGCCTACCTCTACCAAACACACCCTCGTCAGCTGCTTTTTCAGTTTTTTAACCTTCTTCAATGCTTTCTTTGTGTTCAACACAGGGATGCTCATCATTGGAGTTTTAATGTTAGCGCTTGCCACCATTAAAATTTCACGTAACCTTTTTGAAAGAAAAACTATACAGATTACATTGTACTAGTCATGCATAACAGTGCTGTTACTTGGTTTGTCAAATTTTTATCTCATAATGCTCCTGTGAAGCACCTTTGGGATGTTTCACTACATTAAAGGTGCTATATAAATACAAGTTGGTGTTGTTTATTTTGTGTACTGGTACCAATATATTAACAGGAGAGAAAAAACACTAGAGGGTCCTGAGGAGTGTTGGTTTGAGAGCAGACAGGAGTATAATCAGCTGGGCACTTTGTTAAGGTAGAGAACATTTACTCTGCAACTGCCATTACTGTAACTGTGCGGAGAGCATTGATGCTTTTAAAAAACATTTGTTTCTGGGATGTGTGTGTCGCTGGCAAGGCCAGCATTTATTGCCCATCCCTAATTACCCTTGATAGTTACTCATGCTGATACAGGATGCCCAAAATGCAAAGTGTGTTCCATCCCTCAACATGGACACCCCTCCCCTTATATTCCCATATTCAGTATCTGCTGTGGCTCAGTGGGTAGTAGATTCGTCTCCGAGTCAGAAGGTCGTGGGTTCAAGTCCCACTCCAGAGACTCGAGCACAAGAATATAGACTGACACTCCAGTGCAATACTGAGGGAGTGCTGCACTGTCAGAGGTGCCGTTTTTCAGATGAGACGTTAAAGCCAGACCCCAACTGCCCTTTCAGGTCGATGTAAAAGATCCCATGGCACTATTTGAGAGTTATTCCCGGTGTCCTGGCCAACATTTATCCCTCAACCAACATGATCGGATCATTTATTTCATTGCTGTTTGTTACTGTGAACATACTGGCTGCCACGTTTCCTACATTACAACAGTGATTACACGTCAAAAAAGTATTTAATTGACTATAAAGTACTTTGGGCTATCCTGAGGTTGTGAAAGGCAATATATAAATGCAGGATTATCTTTCTTACACCTTGATGGTTACAAAATTCACAATAAAACAAAGGGAGGGGGGGGGGGGCAATTTTCTCTTACCTGGGGATACCCAGAGTGACATTCATTTCTCCTCTGCCAGCAAAATGGAAAGTGTTCAGTGTCATCTGTGTCGACGGCTCTCCGATACTTTGCGCTGCAAGGAGCCCAACGGCCTCTCCTGGCTCACACAGCGATCGCTGCCACTTGAGACACAGCAGCTCCTTTAAACTAAGGAAGGGAATGTTCAGCCAAGTTTTCAACTGACTATAGGCCGAGTGGATTTTTCCTCATCCTGCGCTTGGGGCTATTGGATCAGCGGGAAGGAGCAAGTACAGGAAAATCGGGCAGGGAGAAGGGCGCAGTCCGAACCGAGCCCGCACAATTGTCCCCGTACTCACTGTATGCAATAGGCCCAAGGGCAGCAACAGGAAAATTCAGTCCTGTAAGTTTTATTTAATATGAGCAACATGATTTAACTCGAAGTGTTCTACAGGCAGAGCAAAATACCATTGTTTCCAATGTTTTAAATAGGACTTAAGGAGGGAAAACTCGTAATTTAAAAAAAAAAGGATTCTACCAATTGTTCTGTGACATTTTCACAGCAGAAGCCAATTTCAGAATGTTTTGCTCGCTTAGTTTCACAACTCTGCAAACAACAAAATCAGATTGCACTAGCAAGGACTGTGGACTCTGCCACGAATAAAAGCAGACTGTGCTCACAGTAACTGTGCCCACAGTAACTATGCCATCAGTAACTATGCCATCAGTGAAACCGGATTGTGCTAGCAGTACGTGCAGTCTCCACTAGCAACAAAACTGCAAGGCACTACTGCGAAAAGTGGGCTATTTTAGCAGTCACCGAAATGGCTGCAAATTATGCATGAGCAGCTGAGTACTGTGCTAGCAAGGACAGCAAGTGACTAGGGATTAGATACCAACAACTGCTGGTTATAGAAACATAGAAAATAGGTGCAGGAGTAGGCCATTCGGCCCTTTGAGCCTGCACCACCATTCAATAAGATCATGGCTGATCATTCCCTCAGTACCCCTTTCCTGCTTTCTCTCCATACCCCTTGATCCCTTTAGCCGTAAGGGCCATATCTAACTCCCTCTTTAATATATCCAATGATCTGGCATCAACAAAACTCTGCGGCAGGGAATTCCACAGGTTAACAACTCTCTGAGTGAAGAAATTTCTCCTCATCTCAGTCATAAATAGCCTACCCCTTATCCGAAGACTATGTCCCCTGATTCTGGACTTCCCCAACATCGGGAACATTCATCCCACATCTAACCTGTCCAGTCCCGTCAGAATCTTATACGTTTCTATGACATCCCCTCTCATCCTTCTAAACTCCAGTGAATAAAGGCCCAGTTGATCCAGTCTCTCCTCATATGACAGTCCAGCCATCCCTGGAATTAGTCTGGTGAACCTTCGCTGCACTCCCTCAAGAGCAAGAACATGCCTCGTCAGAGTAGGAAACCAAAACTGAACACAATATTCCACGTGAGGCCTCACCAAGGCCCTGTACAACTGCAATAAGACCTCCCTGCTCCTATACTCAAATCGCCTAGCTATGAAGGCCAACATATCATTTGCTTTCTTCACCGCCTGCTGTACCTGCATGCCAACCTTCAATGACTGATGAACCATGACACCCAGGTCTCGTTGCACCTCCCCTTTTCCTAATCTGCCACCATTCAGATAATATTCTGCCTTCGTGTTTTTGCCCCCAAAATGGATAACCTCACATTTATCCACATTATGCTGCATCTGCCATGCATTTGCCCACTCACCTAACCTGTTCAAATCACCCTGCAGCCTCCTAGCATCCCCCTCACAGCTCACACCACCACCCAGTTTAGTGTCATCTGCAAACTTGGAGATATTACACTCAATTCCTTCATCCAAATCGTTAATGTGTGCCACCAGCACCCGTAAAGGAACGCAGAGCCAACAGTGCCCTCAAGCGACTGCAGAAATAGCCAGTGCAAATGACTGTAATCTTTGCTAAAAATATCTAGACTACAGGAGCAGGATCTGCGTGAAATCAGGACTTCTCAGCAACCGCAAAAACCTCTGAATCAGCAGGTGTTCAGACGTTCCTTGTAGACACTGATTAAAAAGGTTTGGGTTACCACAATGTGCGCAAGATAAATAGTAATCACAACGGAAGGATAAAGCAAAGCCACTTAATTCAGACTGTCAGTGCCTAACCACTGACAGCACATAGTACATTTTTAAGAAAACTATTACTTTTTAAAGCTTTCAGCATCGAAGAAAGCAACAGCGCAATGCAGATTAAAGGGTCCCTGCTTTTTCACCAATGGTGTCATTCTGCAACAAAACCGGACATAATGACAGATGCCTTGCCAAACCTTCTCTGTGTCCCTCTCAATTCCTCATCCTGATAATTCACGTGCTGCTGTGCCTGACCTAAGGTAACCGGAATGCCAAGGGCCTGGCCAACATGAAAGGTCACTGCAATAAAACCAATCAACCACCAAATTAATTATAATGATTATAATTCGTTATCAATTTTTTAAATTCATTTCCTTTACAGATTGGTAACTAGTAGTTGTCAATTGTGGAGTTTATTTCTAAATGTCATTTGCCACTCCCCAGGTACTAATGTAATGTTTTGCCTTTCACGTATTTTTTGAGAGAAGAGCTTAAAAAAAAACAGATACATCAGATAAGGTACTTGATAAATACCAATCCGGTGATAGCTCCGACTTGCTATAGTTGCTGATTCCTTTGCCCCCCTGCTCAGTGAAGTATTTATCCACAATATCACTAAAGTTTTCCGAAACTGAGCCAAAATATATATCCGGACGATAAACTGAAAAGCAAGGGTCGGGACAGTGATTGGCCTTCTTCAAATATTTAGATTTGCTCTTTTCATCCAGCGACGCCCAAATCTCCAGTAACTGCGGACAACACACAACAAAAATCCATTTTAGTGTGGTGCACATAAGAACATAAGAACATAAGAATTAGGAACAGGAGTAGGCCATCTAGCCCCTCGAGCCTGCTCCGCCATTCAACAAGATCATGGCTGATCTGGCCGTGGACTCAGCTCTGCTCCCCGTAACCCTTAATTCCCTGATTGGTTAAAAATCTATCTATCTGTGATTTGAATACATTCAATGAGCTAGCCTCAACTGCTTCCTTGGGCAGAGAATTCCCAACCAGGTGGGCACAGATTCACAACCCTCTGAGAAAAGAAATTCCTTCTCAACTCGATTTTAAATTGGCTCCCCCGTATTTTGAGGCTGTGCCCCCTTGTTCTAGTCTCCCCGACCAGTGGAAACAACCTCTCTGCCTCTATCTTGTCTATCCCTTTCATTATTTTAAATGTTTCTATAAGATCACCCCTCATCCTTCTGAACTCCAACGAGTAAAGACCCAATCTACTCAATCTATCATCATAAGGTAACCCTCTCATCTCTGGAATCAGCCTAGTGAATCGTCTCTGTACCCACTCCAAAGCTAGTATATCCTTCCTTAAGTAAGGTGACCAAAACTGCACGCAGTACTCCAGATGCGGCCTCACCAATACCTTTATACAGTTGCAGCAAGACCTCCCTGCTTTTGTACTCCATCCCTCTCGCAATGAAGGCCAACATTCCATTCGCCTTCCTGATTACCTGCTGCACCTGCAAACTAACCTTTTGGGATTCATGCACAAGGACCACCAGGTCCCTCTGCACCACAGCATGTTGTAATTTCTCCCCATTCAAAAAATATTCCCTTTTACTGTTTTTTTTCCCAAGGTGGATGACCTCACATTTTCCGACATTGTATTCCATCTGCCAAACTTTAGCCCATTCACGTAACCTATCTAAATCTCTTTGCAGCCTCTCTGTGTCCTCTACACAACCCGCTTTCCCACTAATCTTTGTGTCATCTGCAAATTTTATTATATTACACTCTGTCCCCTTTTCCAGGTCATCTATGTATATTGTAAACAGTTGTGGTCCCAGCACCGATCCCTGTGGCACACCACTAACCACCAATTTCCAACCCGAAAAGGACCCATTTATCCCGACTCTCTGCTTTCTGTTCGCCAGCCAATTCTCTATCCATGCTAATACATTTCCTCTGACTCCGCGTACCTTTATCTTCTGCAGTAACCTTTTGTGTGGCACCTTATCGAATGCCTTTTGGAAATCTAAATACACCACATCCATCGGTACACCTCTATCCACCATGCTCGTTATATCCTCAAAGAATTCCAGTAAATTAGTTAAACATGATTTCCTCTTCATGAATCCATGTTGTGTCTGCTTGATTGCACTATTCCTATCCAGATGTCCCGCTATTTCTTCCTTAATGATAGATTCAAGCATTTTCCCCACTACAGATGTTAAACTAACCGGCCTATAGTTACCTGCTTTTTGTCTGCCCCCTTTTTTTAAACAGAGGCGTTACATTAGCTGCTTTCCAATCCGCTGGTACCTCCCCAGAGTCCAGAGAATTTTGGTAGATTATAACGAATGCATCTGCTATAACTTCCGTCATCTATTTTAATACCCTGGGATGCATTTCATCAGGACCAGGGGACTTGTCTACCTTGAGTCCCATTAGCCTGTCCAGCACTACCCCCTTAGTGATAGTGATTATCTCAAGGTCCTCCCTTCCCACATTCCCGTGACCAGCAATTTTTGGCATGGATTTTGTGTTTTCCACTGTGAAGACCGAAGCAAAATAATTATTTAAGGTCTCAGCCATTTCCACATTTCCCATTATTAAATTCCCCTTCTCATCTTCTAAGGGACCAACATTTACTTTAGTCAATCTTTTCCGTTTTATATATCGGTAAAAGCTTTTACTATCTGTTTTTATGTTTTGCGCAAGTTTACTTTCGTAATCTATCATTCCTTTCTTTATTGCTTTCTTAGTCATTCTTTGCTGTTGTTTAAAATTTTCCCAATCTTCTAGTTTCCAACTAATCTTGGCCACCTTATACGCATTGGTTTTTAATTTGATACTCTCCTTTATTTCCTTGGTTATCCAAAGCTGGTTATCCCTTCTCTTATCGCCTTTTTTCACTAGAATATATTTTTGTTGAGCACTATGAAAGAGCTTCTTAAAAGTCCTCCACTGTTCCTCAATTGTGCCACTGTTTAGTCTGTGTTCCCAGTCCACTTTAGCCAACTCTGCCCTCATCCTACTGTAGTCCACTTTGTTAAAGCATAGTACGCTCGTTTGAGACACTACTTCCTCACTCTCAATCTGTATTACAAATTCAACCATACTGTGATCACTCATTCCAAGAGGATCTTTTACTAGGAGAGTGTTTATTATTCCTGTCTCATTACACAGGACCAGATCGAAGATAGCTTGCTCCCTTGTAGGTTCTGTAACATACTGTTCTAAGAAACAATCCCATATGCATTCTATGAATTCCTCCTCAAGGCTACCCCATGCGATTTGATTTGACCAATCGATATGTAGGTTAAAATCCCCCATGATTACTGCCGTTCCTTTTTCACATGTCTCCATTATTCTCTTGATTATTGCCTGCCCCACGGTGAAGTTATTATTTGGGGGCCGATAAACTACGCCCACCAGTGACTTTTTCCCCTTACTATCTCTAATCTCCACCCACAGTGATTCAACATTTTGTTCATTAGAGCCAATATCGTCTCTCACAACTGCCCTGATATCATCCTTTATTAACAAAGCTACCCCACCTCCTTTCCCTTCTTGTCTATCTTTCCGAATACCCCTGTATGTTTAATTCCCAGTCTTGGCCCCCCCTGCAACCACGTTTCTGTAATGGCCACCAAATCATACCCCATTTGTAATGATTTGTGCCGTCAACTCATTTACTTTATTTCAAATGCTGCGTGCGTTTAGGTAGAGTGTTTTAATACTAGTTTTTAAACCATGATTTTTAGTTTTGACCCCTCCTGCAGCCCCTTTATATTCATACATATTGTCCCTTCCTATCACCTTGTGGTTTACACTTACCCCAGTGCGACTCTGCTCTGTTGCCTCCTGCCTTTTGCATTCTTTCTTGGGGTCCTGTTCATCTGAGCTCTCACCCACTCTAACTGGCTCAGAGCCCTCTCCTGGGTGCCGAATACTCCTTGCATTGAGGCACCGAGCTTTCATGCTTGCCTTTTTATTACACTTTGATCCTTAAGAGTTTTGCTGTACAGTGGCCCTTTTTGTTTTTTGCCTTGGGTTTCTCTGCCCTCCACTTTTACTCATCTCCTTTCTGTCTTTTGCTTCTGTCTCCATTTTGTTTCCCTGTCTCCCTGCATTGGTTCCCATCCCCCTGCCATATTAGTTTAACTCCCCCCCAACAGCACTAGCAAACATTCCCCCTAGGACATTGGTTCCGGTCCTGCTCAGGTGCAGACCGTCCGGTTTGTACTGGTCCCACCTCCCCCAGAACCGGTTCCAATGCCCCAGGAATTTGAATCCCTCCCTGCTGCACCACTGCTCAAGCCACGTATTCATCTGAGCTATCCTGCGATTCCTACTCTGACTAGCTCGTGGCACTGGTAGCAATCCCGAGATTACTACTTTTGAGGTCCTATGTTTTAATTTAGCTCCTAGCTCCTTAAATTCGTCTCGTAGGACCTCACCCCTTTTTTTAAACCTATATCGTTGGTACCAATGTGCCATTCAGTGCAGCAGTTAGTGTCCACAGTCCCTAGCTCTGAAAACTCCTCCAGCCCTACAACCCTCCTAGAACTCTCCAACTCTTGCATTTTGTGCATCCACCACTTCCTTTGTCCCATCATCAGCATCCGTGCCTTCAGCTGCCTAGGTCCCAAGCTCTGGAATTCCCTCCCTAAACGTCTCCATCGCTTCCTCCTTCTTTAAAACCCTCCTTAAAAAGGACCTCTTTGACCAAGCTTTTAGCTACCCATCTTAATAGCTCCTTTGGCTGGGTGTAGATTTTTGTCTAATTCTGCTCCAATGAAGCGCCTTGGTACGTTTTACTACATTAAAGGTGGTCCATAAATACAAGTTGTTGTTGTGTTCACAATTTGTAAGTTAGTGAAAAATTATTTTCATTGATAACAAAATGGGCCATATATTTAGAATTTGTACTGCAAGTATAAGGGATTCTTTCACACATCGGGTATTAGGATAGGTGATGCATTATCACAAGTCACTAATGAAGCTGCATCAGCCTTGACTTTTAGGTAGAAAAATAAAAATATTGAAGTGTGTGTGGAAGGTGCAGAAAAATGAGATTAGAATGGGTAGCTCCAATGTGCAACTAGCACCGCGGTGTACAAGCAGGGCTCCTTCTCTGCTGAAATTTCTCGGATTCTTTGAACGTTGCCCTTTCACCTCTGGGTCCTCGATTCAATCCAACCCAAAAAAATGATGCAGGTTGAACCTCTCTTATCCGGCACCCTCGGGACCTGGCCTGTGCCGGATAAGAGGATTTGCCGGACGACGGGAGGTCACTTCTTTTTGTGTGTGAATCATACATGGTCAATTATTTTTTATATTTGTTTAAAAACAGATAATGACGATTGGATTTTGTAGTTGAGAGGATAAAGTCGGCTGAAGTTTTGCAGGCTCTCTGAACTAATGCTTAAAACAATGAAGATCGCCCATCTAAAACAAACTCTCAGGATCAGACATTGGACTTTACAACAGTTGGAAGGATTTATACTCCGCTGCAAACACTGCCGATCTTTCTTGGCTGACCTGCAGCCCATTGCGACACTTCACTGATATTTCCCCACGGGTACACACTGACCCCGCTGCTCCGAGAGTTGGTGTCTCCGCCCGAAGTGAACCAAAACTTACTGGGTACTGCTGACAATGATCCGACCCGACCGAGGAGGGATTACCGGAGGCAGCGGGGAGAAGAGGAGCAGCCAGTCCCAGGACACAGGTCGCGAACCCCCGCCGGGTGATGCCGGACCAGGGAGGTTGCTGGACCAGAGTGTCCCGGACTAGAGAGGTTCAAGCTGTAATACAAAAGCAAAATACTGCGTATGCTGGAAATCCGATGAAAGGTCATCGACATGAAACGTTAACTCTGTGTCTCTCTCCACAGATGCTGCCTGCCCTGCTGAGTATTTCCAGCATTTCTGTATTTATTCCAAAAAGTGGTAAGAGAGCACTCTCATTCTGTCAGTCCTGTAAGGAATGAGTTCAGAGTGTGTCAATCAAGTTCCAAGTCAAAGCTGCGCTCCCTCACATAAACCGACAAGCTCATTCAAACGGGCCGTGAGTCAGTCGGGTTAATCTCCGCGCCCAAATTCCCCTACATGCACTCCCGCGCGTGAACCTCTGGGGTCAACAGGAGGGGATGGGGAAGAGGGAGGGGAACGATGGGGGAAGAAGCCTGTGATAGAATAATCAGACACAGACTATGGGTAGAGTAGGTTTGATGGAACAGAAAGCCTCTTCTTGCTCTTATTGCAGTAAAATGAACTCTTTATTCTATTGTACACTCACTTGCTGGGTTGCAGGGTCTCTGGTATTTATCATTTCTCCTTCTGGGTTCATCTCCTTGATTTTACCGAACTTCTTCTGTGCATACAGCAGGAATGCGCCGAGACGTGGGGAGGGAGCTGGGTGCTTTGACTTCCATTTCTTTATTGCTTTATGGCACTTGTTTGCAGCCTCTGAATCCATCTTACTTAACACCTCTTCCAAGTGCTTTGACTTTTTGATGACCTACCAAATACAGCAGATACAGTTACATCAAAATTTACTGAATAGATGTTTGTTTAATTTCCATTCCTATTTTTTCCACCCCAATCCAGTTTTCTCCCTGCATTTCTTGAAGCTGCAACTCACACCGCAGGGGGGCTCCGCAGATAACCAACCTTTCCCTGGGTAGCCACTCTTTATATGGGAGTTTCGATTGTAAGTGTTAGCAGGCTATTTCAGCATGAGGGATATCACAGCTGAGCATATGCCTGTTCCCCCTAAAAGCTGTTAAGGCTCAATCAATTATGGAGTACGATAGTATAGTGGTTATGTTACTGGACTAGTAATCCAGGGGCCTTGCCTAATGATTTGGGGACATGAGTTCAAATCCCACCACAGCAGCTGGGGAATTTAAATTCAGTTAATTAAATAAATCTGGAATATAAAGTAATGTTGACCATGAAACTACTGGATTGGCATAAAAACCCATCAAACGTCCTTTAGGGAAGGGAAATCTGCCATCCTTACCTGGTCTGGCCTATATGTGACTCCAGACCCACAGCAATGTGATTGACTCTTAACTGCCCTCTGAAATGTCCTAGCTCACCACCACCTTCTCGAGGGCAATTAGGGGTGGGCAATAAATTATTATTTTTTTTTTAATTTAAAATTTCAAAACTGAGATCGATAGATTTTTGGTGGGCAAGGGCATTTAAGGGTTACGGAACCAAGGCGGATAGATGGAGTTAAAGGTACAGATCAGCCATGATCTAACGAAATGGCGGAACAGGCTCGAGCGGCTGAATGGCCTACTCCTGTTCCGATGTTCTCATCCAACTTCTACACATAGCCACTCTCAAGCAAGCGTCACAAATACCAATCAGGAGTAAGGACTTTTCCATTTTCTTTCCGCCTTTGCCTTTCGGTATGCAGAGATCACTGCAGTAGCCGCTCTACTGGACACCATCTCACTTCGCACAGGCCAACAATCAAACCTGGGACCTCGCTGGGCAGTATGGGTACAGGCTGGATGGGACAGAGGGTTTTTTCCCTGTCCGTCATTGTTCGGACAAGTCTATACCTCTCTGGGCAAGGTCTTTACCCACTATAGCTGGGAAGAGTTCTCCATTGACGTCTAATCAGCCTTTGTACAAGATAGCAATGAACTATAGCTATCGTATGAACGCTTGCACTGAATTCCTTTGTCCACTACTTAACCATTCAAAATAAACACCTCAATTAAAGTGAGAGAGAAATTTGGGACAAGCACATTAAGGGTTCGCCAACAGTAATTTCCACCCTTTTGTCTGGCAAATTTTTGCCTGTTTTTGCCTACTAAGTAAATCTTTCAATTATTCAAACAAGTTGAAAGACAACTCACCTCATAATTATCAGCAATAAAGGGAAACTGTCCTGGCTGCAGGAACTGGGTCTTTGGAATATCCAAACCGTCCTCGCCATACAGGAACTGTACAACACTGCCATCGCTGTCTCGTACCGTCAGATCATACTGTACCACCAGCCCTTCCAAATGTTTTATAATGCATCTAAGGTAAAATTCAAATAGATTCAATGGTTTAACTTTATTTCTCCTTTAACTATTCCTTTGATTTCTTTTCCTTATCCGTGTCAGCCATGGCTCAGTTGCAACACTCTCACCTCCAAGTCGGAAGACTGTGGGTTCAAGTCCCACTCCAGAGACTGGAGCACAAAATCTAGGCTGATACCTCAATGCAGCGCTGAGGGAGTGCTACACTGTTGGAGGTGCCATCTTTCGGATGATACGTTAAACCGAGGCCCTGTCAGCCCTCTCAGATGGACGTAAATGATCCCATGACACTATTCACTCCAGTGCCCTTCCCAATATTTATCTCTCAACCAACATCACTAAAGCTGAGCACAAATCGGCTGTGGCGTTTCCTACATTACAACAGTGACTACACTTCAAAAGTACTTCATTGGCTGTAAAGCACTTTGGGAGGTCCCGAGGTCATGAAAGGGCTATATAAATGCAAGTCTTTTCATCCCATCTCTCCTGGTCACTTATGTTGGGGTACAGCTCTTTGCTATCTAATCGATGTGACCATTCTTCTTTTATGAGCTCAACAGTGGCTGTTTAATCACAAGTAGTGTCAGAGCCAAACCCAAGTATGCCCGCACTCACTGTCCACATATGCAGACTTCCAGAGTCACTGGAAAGTAGGCAGTCGATGATCATTCCTCCTTCCTAGCTCTGGGACCTGCTAACACAGCAGAAGCCATAGAATAGGAGAGGGTGTAGAGAACAGGTAACAAGACAGACGCCAGCTGCAAAAGGGATGAGCTATTAAAGTAAGATCAGAACAGCTCGAACTCCATAGGGTGCGGAAAAATGGTTAAGTGGGAACCTCATTGTGATTAATATTAAATATCAGCAAGGAAAACCTAGAATATTACTTCAAGGTAAGCCAGCTTGGTACTTAGTGAAAAGTAAATTTAAGAAGGGAGGAAGGGAGAAAGGGATAGGCCGAGTAATTACAGGCCTGTCAGCCTAACCACAGTGGTGGAAAATTATTGGAAAAAATCCTGAAAGACAGGATAAATCTGTATTTGGAAAGGCAAGGATTAATTAGGGACAGTCAACACGGATTTGTTAAAGGAAGATCGTGTTTGACTAACCTGACTGAATTTTTTTGAGGAGGTGACCAAGAGGGTCGATGAGCGTAGTACATACGATGTAGTATATATGGACTTTAGCAAGGCTTTTGATAAGGTCCCACATGGTAGACTGGTCATGAAGGTTAAAGCCCATGGGATCCAGGGCAAAGTCACAAGTTGGATCCAAAGGATGTTTCCAGTGGGGTTCTGCAGGGCTCAGTACTGGGTCCCTTGCCTTTTGTGGTATTTCTCAACGATTTGGATTGGAATATAGGGAGTATGATTAAGAAGTTTGCAGACAACATTAAAATTGGCTGTGTGGTTGATAGTGAAGAGGAAAGTCATGGGCTGTAGGAGGATATCAATCTACTGGTCAGGGGGGCAGAGCAGTGGCAAATGGAATTTAATTCAGAGAAGTGTGAGGCGAATCACTTTAGGAGGACTAATAAGGAAAGGGTATACACATTAGGTCACTTTATAGTGTAGATGAACAAAGGGACCTTGGAGTGCTTGTCCACAGATCCCTGAAAGTAGGACAGGTGGATAAGGTGGTTAAGAAGGCATACGGAATACTTGCCTTTATTGGCCGAGGCATAGAATATAAGAGCAGGGAGGTTATGCTTAAATTGTATAATACTTTTGTTAGGTCACAGCTGGAGTACTGCGTGCAGTTCTGGTCGCCGTATTACAGGAAGGACGTGATTGCACTAGAGAGGGTGCAGTGGAGATTTAATGGGATGCTGCCTGGAATGGAGAATTTTAGTTATGAGGACAGATTGGATAGGCTGGGTTTGTTCTCATTGGAACAGAGGAGGTTGAGAGGAGATCTCACTGAGCTGTACAAAATATTGAGGGGCCTGGACATACTGGATAGTAAGGGCCTATTTCCATTGGTGGAGGGGTCTATAATGAGGGGGCATAGTTTTAAGATGGTTGCTGGAAGGTTTAGAGGGGATTTGAGGGGGGGGCTTCTTTACGCAGAGGGTTGTGGGGATCTGGAACTCATTGCCTGGAAGAGTGGTGGATGCAGAAACCCTCACCACTTTTAAGAGATGGTTGGATAAAGTGCAGTAACCTACAGGATTACGGACCTAGAGCTGGTAATTAGGATTAGACTGGATGACCTTTTGTTGGACAGCGCAGATATAATGATAAGTACTGCAGGGAATAGAATACGGCCAGCGTGATCTCCTGGACTAGTTTCGATCGCCTGGATGGGTCGGAGAGGAATTTTCCCAGATTTTTTTTTCCCTAAATTGGCCTGGGTTTTTAATCTGGCTTTTGCCTCTCCCAGGAGATCACATGGCTCCGGTTGGGGTGGAGTGTAGAATGTTTCAGTATCAGGGGTATCGCAGTTGTATGGAGCGGATTGGTTGGGCTGGATGCTCTTTGCCTTTCCGTCATTGTTCATAGGTTAATATGTAACCTTTAGGGCTGTTGACCAAGGGCCGTGTGGCTCTTTGTTGGCCGGTGTGGACACGATGGGTCGAAATAGCCTTCTTCTGCGCTGTAAATTTCTATGTTTCCATGTTTCTATATAGCCAAGAAAAAATTAGTTGATGAACCTTGGTGCAAACACTGTACCCTCGCTATTGATTCTGTCCCAAAATTGAGCTTTCAACCCCATATCCTCCCTGTCACAGATCGCCTACTTCCATCTCTGTTACCGACTGTCTCTGCCCTGCCCCGCCCCCGCCTATTTGCTGCCAAAACCCTCAAACATGTTTGTTAAGTACAGACTCAACTATTCCAATGCTCTCCTGGCCAGCCTCCTATCTTCCACCCTCCACAAATTTCATCTCATCCAAAACTCTGCTGACTATATCCTAACACGTATCAAGTCCCGTTCACCCATCATCGCTGTGCTCGCTGACCCACAATGACTCTTGTCTCAAAGCTCCAATTTAAAATTCTCATCCTCGTATGGCAATCCCTTCATAGCCTCATCTCTCCCAATCTCTGTTAACTCCAACCCCTTACCGAGAACTCTGTCCTTCTGCAATGCTGGCCTCTTGTACATCTCCCAATGCCTTCGCCCCACCACTTGCAGCCGTGCCTTCAGCCCAGTAGTCCTTGAGCTCTGAAATTCCCTCTCTAAACCCCTCCTTAAAACCTACCTCTTTCACCAAGTTTTTTGTTACCCCTTGTAATATGTCCTTTGATATAAGAACTGTACAACTCAACACCTCTAGTTTTAAGAACACTCAAGACCCAAGTAAGTTTGATCAGTTATGGGCCAGGCCACGAGACTGAAATTTTCTTTACAGGCCAACATTCCACATCCCCAACCTGCTTTACTTGAGTTGCATCACAGCCACTTAATAATGAGAGTCATCTATAATATCATGGAGAAATCTTCAAAATAAACTGCACTCTCTCAGCTACACTAACTGACTGGCTTAGTCCTGTTGTTTGGGGTGGGGGTGATGAGCGGAAGGACAACAAAAGGATAACGGCTCTTTTTAAAAAAGGACAAAAGTACACATTTTTTTTTGCATTTAAAGTTTAAATAGTTTCTTACCTTTGGAGATACCCAGAACGACTAGTCTTTACAGCCGTGTCCACCAAACCTTCTCTGCCAGCCATACAGTGAAAGAAGAATTCCTGGAGTATAAGAATGCAACATTTAGAAATTAGTGCTTTTCATATTTTCATGATTGCAAACAACTTGCGTTGAGATAACATTGTGAACTCACAGAGACAAAGGGTATTTTTGTCAAAAACCAAGTCACAGAGATTCTGCCAACTATTGGTAGCAAGTCTCCAGCTACTATTTTATAAAACTTTGCAGAACAAAATTCTCCAGCGACTATGATCAAGCTTGCCATCACCCTCCTACTTCTTGAATTCAGCCTCTCACTCTCTTTCCCTCCCAATTCGAAGTTAGGAAGCACAGTAAATTGTGTAGATGGGAGCAAGAAGTTACAAAGGGGCTCAGACAGATTAAGTGAGTGGGAAAATCCGTGGCAGATGGTGTTAAATGTGGGGAACTGTGAGGTTTTCTGACCTGTACATTCCAATGGACCAGATTATTCACAGTCTGACCATACTACATACTGCGGGCCAAGAAAAAGTGGTTTTGCAAAATCTAGAGCGCGAGACGGACCACGCTGAATTTAGTAAACCGGTGATACCGCCGAAGTATTGGCTCAACACAGCTTCGGTTTTGCACTGGCTGCACTTTATAACTTAAAAAAATTGTACTGCTAGTCAAGAGCTGCCCATATTATCAACTAGTAAGTAAGACATCATCATAGGCAATCCCTCGGAATTGAGGAAGACTTGGTTCCACTCTTAACATGAGTTCTTAGGTGGCTGTACAGTCCAATATGAGAACCACAGTCTCGGTCACAGGTGGGACAGATAGTTGTTGAGGGAAGGGGTGGGTGGGGCTGGTTCGCCGCACGCTCTTTCCGCTGCATGCGCTTGATTTCTGCATGCTCTTGGCGACGAGACTCGAGGTGCTCAGCAGCCTCCTGGATCCGCTTCCTCCACTTAGGAGACATCGTTGGTGGTATTTCTCCAGCGACTTGAAGTGTCTACTGTACATGGTCCATGTTTCTGAACCATACAGGAGGGCGGGTATTACTATAGCCCTGTAGACCATGAGCTTGGTGGAAGTTTTGAAGGCCCAGTCTTCAAACATTCTTTTCCTCAGGCGGCCAAAGGCTGCACTGGCGCACTGGAGGCAGTGTTGGATCTCATCGTCAATGCTTGCTCCTGTCGATAGGAGGCTCCCGAGATATGGGAAGTGGTCCACATTGTCCAGGGCCGCGCCGTGGATCTTGATGACTGAGGGACAGTGCTGTGCGGTAAGGACAGGCTGGTAGAGGACCTTTGTCTTAAGGATGTTTAGCGTAAGGCCCATGCTTTCGTACGCCTCAGTAAACACGTCGACTATGTCCTGGAGTTCAGTCTCTGTATGTGCGCAGACGCAGGCGTCGTCCGCGTACTGTAGCTCGACGACAGAAGTTGGGGTGGTCTTGGACCTGGCCTGGAGACGGCGAAGGTTGAACAGGTTCCCAAATGTTCTGCAGTTTAGTTCCACTCCAGCGGGGAGCTTGTCGACTGTGAGGCAGTCAGGGGCCGTTGGAAGGAGCACTTCGAAGATCTCCTTAACCGAGACTCTGCCTTTGACTCGACTGTTCTCAACTCCATCCCGCAGCATACTACTCGCCACCACCTAAGTAAAACCCCCAACACTGCACGAGGTAGAAAAAGCCATAAGACAGATTAAGTAAGACAGACTTGCATTTATATAGCACCTTTCACAATCTCAGGACGTCCCAAAGTGCTTTACAGCCAATTTTGAGCACTTACTTTACAGTAGTTTTGAAGTGCAGTCACTATTGTAATATAGGGAATGCGGCAGCCAATTTGCACACAGCAAGATCCCAAAAACCGCAATTTAATAATAATCTGATTTTAATGATGTTGGTTTAAGGATAAATATTGGCCAGGACAACAGGGGAGCTCCCCTCTTTTCTTCGAAATAGTGCCATGGGATCGTTTGCGTTCACTCGAGTTTAACGTCTCATCTGAAAGGTGGAACGCCTGACAGTACAGCACTTCCTTAGTAGTGCAGCACTTCCTTAGTACTATACTACGTCAGCATAGATTTTGTACTCATGTCTCTGGAGTGGGACTTGAATCCACAACTTTCTGAGGCAGAGGTGAGAATGCTACCCACTGAGCCACAGCTGACACCCAATTGCTAACATTGGGAAAGCGCCACGTTCCCAGACTGCAGAATGATGTGGAACCGGCAGTATAGCTCAGTTCTGCTTGCCCCGATGTTTCTCCACGCAGGTACTGGTACCAAAAGGCACCCGTCATAACTGCATCCTATTTTATACCAGCTATAATCATTCAAATTCTCTTCAACTTGGCGGCAAGATATCAGTTGCTAAGATCCTTAATAATGTGTACGTGTGTGTGTGTTTTTTTTTACCGGAGGGCTGATACCAGTGAGGAATCGGCCAGTTACAAAACCCCCAGAACGTGGAGTAAAGTCGTAAGGCTGGAAGCAGGGCAAAGATTTCCCAGAAGGCATCAATGGAGGTCTCCTTCCTTCCAGCTCAATCTGACCAAGAAGACACGAAATCTGTAAACAAATAAAAGCACGTGGATTACTCAACATCATTTTTACAACTTCACGAGAATCATGATCGCAAACAAATTCAGTTGATCCACAGAACATTACAAATTAAAAATGTTTAACCATTTCAAATATTTCTTAAATGGGTTATCACAGAAACAAAGAGGCTAGATAGGACAATACTGTCCTGAGGTTAAATCCAGCTCAGAATGACAAGATAAAAGTCTCGTTAATTTGCTTCCTATGTTAAAACAGTGACTACAATTCATTGACTGTAAAGGGCTTTGGGACATCCTGAGGTCGTGAAAGGTGCTATATAAATGCACGTTCTTTCTGTCATTTTCCTCTGCTGGCTTTAAGGGCTCAAAGTGAAGTGAGATTGGGCACTGTGATTTCTGTACATAGACATCTAAATCCTTTTGTTCCTCCACAGCTTCCCATCTCTCACTATTAAGAAAATATTCTGATTTGTCATTCTCAGTTGTAAAGTGGGTGATCTCACACTTCCCCACAGAGACCTCCATCTGCTATAGTTGTGCCCACTCACTTAGGTCGTCTGTGCTTTTTCAACCTCATGTTATACCATCTACACAATTTACTACGCCTCCTAATTTAGTGTCACCTGCAAATGTGGATATACAACAATATTTCATTATCCAAGTCATTAATATACTGTACACTATATATGGTTAAAAACTGAGGCCAGAGTACAGATCCCTCAGGAACACCATTTACCACATCTTTCCAATCAGAGAGCAAACCCTTTACCCTACCTTCTGTATCCGACCTCCCAACAAATTAGCAACCCATATCACAAGGTAAACTCCAATTGCAAGTGCTCTCATTTTCGTTAATAATCTCTCGTGTCGAACCTTATCAAATACCTTTTGAAGTCAATACATGACATTCATAGACACTTCCCATGCACAATGCTAGTGACCTCCTCAAAAAAATTCAACTAGATTAATCAGAATATGCTTTTGTTCTTATATTCAAAAAAAGATGCACACATACATATATGGTATAAAACTGCTCAACTGTTTTGGAAAATAATACCTGCATTGTATTAACAGCTGAGCCCTTCGCACCAGACTGCACCATGAGTTGCAGGTTATTCTCCGGAAATTGTCTATGGAGACCCAGGGGCATACACACCTGTCAGTCAAAACAGTTGAGTCAAATGCAATCCATTAGCTTAATCAAAGAGAACTTATTACTTTACCGACATGCCACAGAAAGAAAAAAATTCAAAGTGTCTGGGGAAAGGGCAGGTGAATGGTGCAATACTTTCAGAGCTAGTCTGGGCGCAATGGACCAAATGGTCTCTTTCAGTGCCGTAAAACTCTATGGGGCGGAGGGGACGAGATTCAGCTGCATAACGGCTCCCATTAGCGCCGGGGGGGACACACACACCAATGGGCACAGGCGAATTCCACGCCGCACGTCACATTCGACGGCCCTGCAGCGCTGCCAATAACAGTTAGCGCCTCGGCATCCTTCACCATGCAGATCGTGACGTCAGCGAGCATACAACGCTCGCTGGGCGCCCAATCTTCAAACATCAGTAGCACAGCCCTGCCTTACCGCATCGTGCTGACCGCACCAGGGATCGGAGGCCAGTTGGATGCGTCCCTGTACTTCTGTTCCAAAGGTCGTTTATGCGTGCCAGAGAGCGCATGATGTGCCTGCAGCCAGATAAATGCTGCTTAGTCTCCGGAATGTTGCGGGTCGTCAAAGGCCTTTGCATTTCATCCCACAGTATATCACCGTTCTACACTCCCCGAATCATTGGGGGCTGGTGTGCAGACTCCAGTGACACTCCCCTTTAATGGCTGGAAGGCGCCTTCGCCAATGCTCATTCCTGATTTCACAACACCTCATTTTCGTTATTGCTTGGAGCTTAATGTCACTCCCATTAGCGTCTGATTTAGTGCTCCTCTGGCTTCAATCAGTGCAGAGACTGAATTTTAATATAAGAACTAGGAACAGGAGTAGGCCATACGGCCCCTCGAGCCTGCTCCGCCATTCAATAAGATCATGGATGATCTGATCATGGACTCAGCTCCACTTCCCCGTCCACTCCCCATAACCCCTTATCGTTTAAGAAACTGTCTATTTCTGTCTTAAATTTATTCAATGTCCCAGCTTCCACAGCTCTCCGAGGCAGCGAATTCCACAGATTTACAACCCTCTGAGAGAAGAAATTTCTCCTCATCTCTGTTTTAAATGGGCGGCCCCTATTCTAAGATCATGCCCTCTAGTTCTAGTCTCCCCCATCAGTGGAAACATCCTCTCTGCATCCACCTTGTCAAGCCCCCTCATAATCTTATACGTTTCGATAAGATCACCTCTCATTCTTCTGAATTCCAATGAGTAGAGGCCCAGTCTACTCAACCTTTCCTCATAAGTCAACCCCCTCATTCGCGGAATCAACCTAGTGAACCTTCTCTGAACTGCCTCCAAAGCAAATATATCCTTTCATAAATATGGAAACCAAAACTGCACACAGTATTCCAGGTGTGGCAATACCCTATATAGCTGTAGCAAGACTTCGCTGGCTTTTATACTCCATCCCTTTTGCGGGCATCAAGATTAATTAGCGCCTGGCGCTAAACTTACACCTTTTCAAAAGTTAGCGCCCCAATTGGGGCGATACGGAATTTCTAACCCTATGATTCTAGGCTAAGTAAACCATTGAAAATGAAATCAAAACGATATATTTTTTGTTGCACAATTATGTAGATTAGTGTCCAATTAACCTTTACATTACCATTTATTTTTATCATCATTGTTTAAAGTACAGACATCCACGTAATATCTAAAATCACTTTAAAATCCTAATTATCAACCACCTAATTCTGTGGAAACGATTAAATATTCTCTCATGGTCATTCACAGCCGCATTAACATTACAGATTTACCAGCAATGGTAGCCCTGATTAAACATTCACTCACGGTCACTCAATGATGCATTTACATTTCAGAGTTCCCAACAATGGCAGCCCTGATTAAGCAAATAAAGCATGGTCACTCAATGATGCATTTACATTACAGTGCTGCTCACTACAACAGCTGAAAGTTTGAAATATGTTGCAATCTTTTACAGGTCTAACTGTGAGAAGTGCAACACAATATAGTTTTTTTTTTGTACGAGACAATTTGAGGTCATTGATTTAAAATGGAATGAAAATCGCACAGGTTCTACAACGGGCAGACGGTCTCCTTTCTGCCAGAATAATGCCTAAGCAGCGAAGATTTAAAAACTACCTCCAGTGCGTCAGCGATTAGATGAATGAGATTGAAGTATGTTTTCAACTCTAGCTGCAGTGGCCATTTAATTCTATCACAAGTGGTCAGAGCTGGATTATCATCTCAGAAAAGAAAAAGAGAGGATCGCTACTGAAAGGAAGTGGAAGAAAAATCAAACACGTTACACAAGAACCGAAGAAATAGGAGCAGGAATAGGCCATTTGGCCCCTCGAGCCTGCTCCGCCATTCAATAAGATCATGGCTGATCTGATCTTGGCCTCAACTCCACTTTCCTGCCCGCTCCCCATAACCCTATTCTCCCTTATCGTTCAAAAATCTATCTATCGCCATCTTAATATATTCAATGAGCCAGCCTCCACAGCTCACTGGGGTAGAGAGTTCCAAAGATTCACAACCCTCTCAGAGAAGAAATTCCTCCTCATCTCCATTTTTATTTGGGTGACCCCTTATTCCGAGACTATGCCCCCTAGTTCTAGATCCCCCACGAGGGGAAACATCCTCTTTGCATCTACCCGTCAAGCCTCCTCATAATCTTAATATATTTCAATAAGATCACCTCTCATTCTTCTAAACTCCAATGAGTATAGGCCCAACCTTTCTTCATAAGACAACGCCTTCAACTCAGGAAGCAATCTAATAAACTTTCTCTGAACTGCTTCCAATGCAAGTATATCCCTCCTTAAATAAGGAACCAAAATTGTACATAGTACTCCAGGTGTGGTCTCACCAACACCCTGTATAGTTGTACTTTGCAATAAAGGTCAACATTCCATTCGCCTTCCCAATTACCTGTTGTACCTGCATGCTAACTTTTTGTATTTCGTGTACAAGGACTTCCAGATCTGACTCTGCTTGATTGTATCTTTGTGTCCTCTTCACAAATTGCTTTCTCGCCTATCTTTGTATCATTAGCAAATTTGGCTACGTTACACTCGGTCCCTTTATCCAATTCATTAATATAGATTGTAAATAGTTGAGACCCCAGCACTGATCCCTATGGCACCCCACTAGTTATTGTTTGCCAACCGGAAAATTACTCATTTATCCCGACTCTCTGTTTTCTGTTAGTTAGCCAATCCTCTATCCATGCTAATATATTACCCCCAGCTCTTATCTTGAGCAGTAACCTTTTATGTTGCACCTTATCAAATGACTTCTGGAAATCCAAATGCACAAGATCTACTTTATCCATCCTGTTCATTACATCCTCAAAAAACTCCAGCAAGTTTGTCAAACATGATTTCCCTTTCATAAAACCATGCTGACTCTCCTTGACTGTATTATGATTTTCCAAATGTCCTGCTACTACTTTCTTAATAATGGACTCCAGCATTTTCCCAATGACAGATGTTAGGCTAACTGGTCTGTAGTTTCCTGTTTTCTGTCTCAATCCTTTCTTAGGGGTGTTACATTTGCGGTTTTCAATTTGTTGGGACCTCTCCAGAATTCAGGGAATTTTGGTAGATTACAACCAATGCATCCACTATCTCTGCAGCCACTTCTTTTAAGACTCTAGGATGCAGGCCATCAGGTTCAGGGGACTTGTCCACCTTTAGTCTCATTAGTTTGCCCAGTACTTTTCCTCTAGTGATAGTTTTAAGTTCCCCCTCCCAAAGCTCCTTGATTATCTATTATTGGGATGCTTTTAGCGTTTTCTACTGTGAAGACCAGTACAAAATATTTGTTCAAAGTCTCTGTCATTTTAATGTTTCCCATTATTAATTCCCCAGTTTCATCCTCTAAGGGACCAATGTTTACTTTAGCTACTCTCTTCCCTTTTATATACCTGTAGAAGTTCTTACTCTCATAATCTATCTTCTCTCTCTTTATTATTTTTTTTAGTCGTCTTTTGCTGGTTTCTAAAAGTTTTCTAATCCTCTGGCCTACCACTAATCTTCGCAACATTTGTTTTCAATTTTTTTCAATCCTTTGTTTTCAATTTGATACCATCCTTAACTTCCTTAGTTAGCCACGGATGGTTCATCCTTCTCTTAAGAGTCTTTCTTTCTCACTGGAATAAATCTTTGTTGAAAATTATGAAATATCTCCCTAAGTGTCTGCCACTGTTATCTACCATCTTACCCTTTAATCTATTTTCCTTGTCCACTTTAGCCAACTCTGTCATCATGCATTTGTAATTGCCTTTATTTAAGTTCAGGACACTAGTTTGAGACCAAGGTTTCTCGCCTTCAAACTGAATTTGAAATTCTAACATGCTATGATCACTCTTCCCAAGAGGATCCTTTACTATGAGATCATTAATTAATCCTATCTCATTGCGCGTTACCAGCGCAGGCAACAGAAAGAGCATGCGGCAAATCTGTCCCACCCTCCCTTACCCGCTATGAGTGGAAATATCCTCTCTGCATCCACCTTGTCGAGCCTCCTCATTACTTTATAAGTTTCAATAAGATCACCTCTCATTCTTCTAAACTCTAATGAGTATAGGCCCAACCTACTCAACCCATCTTCATAAGTCAACCCCTTCATCTCTGGAATCAACCAAGTGAACCTTCTCTGAAAAGCCTCCAGTGCAAGTATATCCTTCCTTATCCTTCGTTGAAACATCTGCGAACGCTTGTGGAAGCAAGTCATCCTCGTTTGAGGGACCGCATATGATCCTTCCTTAAATATGGAAACCAAAACTGTACGCAGTACTCCAAATGTGGCCTCACCAATACCCTATACAGTTGTAGCAGGGCTTCTCTGCTTTTATACTCTATCCCCCTTGCAATAAAGGCCAACGATCCATTTGCCTTCCTGATTACTTGCTGTACCTGCATACTAACTTTTGTGTTTCATGCACAAGGACCCCCAGGTCTCTCTCTACTGCAGCACTTTGCAATTTTTCTCCATTTAAATTATAATTTGCTTTTCGACTATTTCTGCCAAAGTGGATAACCTCACATTTTCCTACATTATACTCCATCTGCCAAATTTTTGCCCACTCACTTAGCCTGTCTATGTCCCTTTGCAGATTTTTTGTGTCCTCCTCACAATTTACTTTCCCACCCATCTTTGCATCATCAGCAAACTTGGCTCCATTATACTCGGTCCCTTCATCCAAGTCATTAATATAGATTGTAAATAGTTGAGAACCCAGCACCGATCCCTGCGGCACCCCACTAGTCACTGTTTGCTAACCGGAAAAGTGACCCATTTATCCCGACTCTGTTTTCTGTTAGTTAGCCAATCCTCTATTACTCCCAACCCTGTGAGCTTTTATCTTGTGCAGTAACCTCTTATGTGGCACTTTATCAAATGCCTTCTGGAAATCCAAATACACCACATCCACTTGTTCCCCCTTATCCATCCTGCTCGTTACATCCTCAAAGAACTCCAGCAAATTTGTCAAACATGATTTCCCTTTCATAAAACCATGCTAACTCTGCTTGATTGAATCATGCTTTTCCAAATGTCTCACTACTGCTTCTTTAATAATGGACTCCAGCATTTTTCCAAAGACAGATGTTAGGCTAACTGGTCTACAGTTTCCTGCTTTTTGTCTGCCTCCTATTTTAATTAGGGGTGTTACATTTGTGGTTTTCCAATCTGCTGGGACTGTCCCAGAATCCAGAGAATTTTGGTAGATTACAACCAATTCATCCACTATCTCTGCAGCCACTTCTCTTAAGACCCTAGGATTTAAGGCATCAGGTCCAGGGGACTTGTCTGCCTTTAGTCCCATTATTTTACTAAGTACTACTTCATTAGTGATCGTGATTGTATTACAATCTGTATACAACTGAGTGACCTGTTCATAGAATCATAGAAATTTACAGCATGGAAAGAGGCCATTTCGGTCCATCATGTTTGCACCGGCCGACCAAGAGTTATCCAGCTCTGAAGAATAGGCAGAAAGGAAAAGAAGGTGGGGTAGCTCTGTTAATAAAGGATGCGACAAGTGCAGTCGTGAGAAATAATATTGGCTCAGAAGATCTAGATGTACAATCAGTTTGGGTGGAGATAAGAAATAATGAGGGAAATAAGTCACTGGTGGGAGTAGTCTATAGGCTCCCTAACAGTAGCTACACTGTAGGACAGAGTATAAATCAAGAAATAATGTAAGAAAGGTACTGCAATAATCATGGGCGATTTTAATCTTCATATAGATCGGACAAATCAAATTGGCAAAGGTAGCCTCAAGGAAGAGTTCATAGAGTGTATTCGGGATGGTTGCTTGGAACAAGTAGAGCGCTTGCTTTGGGAGTCTCGTGTCTGGCATGCAGGCAATGTGGCCTGCCCAGCGGAGATGATCAAGTGTGGTCAATGCTTCAATGCTGGGGATGTTGGCCTGGTCGAGGACGCTAATGTTGGTGCGTCTGTCCTCCCAGGGGATTTGTAGAATCTTGCGGAGACATCATTGGCGGTATTTCTCCAGCGACTTGAGCTGTCTACTGCACATGGTCCATGTCTCTGAGCCATACAGGAGAGCGTGTATTACAACAGGCCTCTAGCCACATACAGAGGCTGAACTCCAGGACATAGTCGACGTATTTACTGAGGCGTACGAAAGCACGGGCCTTACGCTAAACATCCGTAAGACAAAGGCAACTAGGGATGGCCGATAAATGTCATCCTTGCCAGAAACACCCACGTTTCAGGAATGAATTTGAAAAGAATTGTACACAATAGATAAAATATCTTGTGGTTAATGTTGAATGACCACACCAATACTGTTGTGAAATCACTAATGCTTACATTCTTTACAATTTCTCAACACATTCCGATGCAGTGACGAAGGTGAGCATGTAGGGCCCAAGTTTCGAGCCGCGCCTAGAACGGCGCAGTCCCGACCTGGACGCCCGCTTTTCGCGCCACAAAGTGCGCCTAAAAAAAACTTCCAGATTCTTCAGCTCCCTGCAGGTCGTTTGCAGCTCGGCGCAGCGCAGCAGGAGCTGTAGGGGGCGGAGCCAGGTCCCTGCGCTGAAAACAGTGCCGGGACCTCTGCACATGCACGCTACAGTGGGCGCGCATGTGCAGTAGCTCCAGGCGCCCAAAACCGTGTGGGAGGGGCCGAAGCACGCAGCCCCTAGCCCTGGCCAAATGGCCTCACTGGGGCTGCGTGAATAATGCTCCTCACACAGCCAGCTCCTGCTTCCTCCCGACACCGACCCGACTCCCGCTCCCCCCCGCCCCCGGACCGGACCCGACACCGACCCGACTCCCGCTCCACCCCCCCGGACCCGACTCCCGCTCCCCCCTCCCCCCCGGACCGGACCCGACTCCCGCTCCTCCCCCCACCCCACCCCCCCGGAACGGACCCTGACCCGACTCCCGCTCCACCCACCCATGCCCCCACCCCCCGACTGGACCCGACCGGACCTCCCTCTCCCTCCCCCCGACCCAAACCGAACCGTCCTCCCTCCCACCACCCCCCCGACCCGCGCTCCCCCCGACCCGACCCAACGCCACCTACTGCTGGGGACGGGCCCTGCCCGAAGTCTCGGGCCCGGCCCGTTCAGCCTCCCTCCCCCTTCTCCTTTCCCCCCCCACCCCCCTCTCCTTTCCCCCCCCTTTTCCTCCCCCCTCCCCCCGTTCCCCCTTCTCCTCCTCCCCCCCTTCTCCTCCCCCCCATCCCTTCTCCTCCTCCCCCCCATCCCTTCTCCTCCTCCCCCCCATCCCTTCTCCTCCTCCCCCCCATCCCTTCTCCTCCTCCCCCCCATCCCTTCTCCTCCTCCCCCCCATCCCTTCTCCTCCTCCTCCCCCCCATCCCTTCTCCTCCTCCCCCCCCCATCCCTTCTCCTCCTCCCCCCCATCCCTTCTCCTCCTCCCCCCCATCCCTTCTCCTACCCCTCTCCTCGCTGTCAGAAACAGACACTGACAGACAGAGAATGAGAGACACACACAGACAGACAGAGAGATAGAGAAACTGACAGAGACACACTGGGGGGCATCCCAGCACGCTGTTGGAGGGCTCCCGGTGCTGCAGTCGGTAAGTAGAAAATGTTTTATTTATTGATTTTTTTAAAATTATTTCTTATAAATTTTTTTTGATTGATTTATTGGTTGATTTATTGATGTTTTTATCATTTATTATTGATGATGGCTCTTTATTTGTAAAACTGAAGTGTTTAATGTTTGTAAACTTCCCTTTAAACCCCCCCCGCCCCATTCCCTACGCCTGATTTGTAACCTACGCCTGATTTTCTAAAGTGTAGACAAGGTTTTTTCCAGCGTACAAAGATCTTCACTTACTCCATTCTAAGTTAGCTTGGAGTAAGTTTTCACTGACGAAACTTTGAAAACAGGGGTAAGTGGCCGGACACGCCTCCTTTTGAAAAAGAAATTCTGTTCCAAAGTGAAACTGTTCTAACTGACTAGAACTGGAGAAAACTAAATGGTGAGAATTCCGATTTCTAAGATACTCCGTTCTACACCAGTTGCTCCTAAAAATCAGGAGCAAATCATGACGAAACTTGGGGCCGTAGAGTGGCATATTTGTCGTACAGAGAAATGAGCAATATCAATAAATTAGAAAGGGTGAGAAAAAAGTGGCCTCCTTCCTGTAAATTTCTATGATTCTATGTCAAATACCCCTGAATATTCAGTTCCCAGCCTTGGTCACCTTTTCAACCACGTCTGTGTAATGGCTATCGGATCATACCCATTTATTCCTATTTCTGCCGTCAGCTCATCTATCTCGTTACGAATGTTGCGTGCAATTCAGATAAAGAGCTTTTAATTTTGTCTTTTTATAATTTTTCCCTACTCTGACCCCACTTTCTGATGCACTAATATGTTTATACGCACTCTCCTTTCCTGTCACACTCCTGTTTATCGTTACCCCTATCGCTACCCTGCACTATTGCCTTCTCCTTTCTCTGATGTTTTTAAATTTCCGTTCACTGAACCCTCCCCCCCCACCCCGCTATTTAGTTTAAAGCCCTAGCTACAGCCCTAATTATTCAATTCGCCAGGACACTGGTCCCAGCATGGCTCAAGTGAAACTCTCTCTTACCCCAGTACTGGTGCCAGTGCCCTATGAATCAAAACCCATTTCTTCCACAGCAATCTTTGAGCCACGTGCTCATCTCTTTGATCTTATTTACCCTCTGCAACATTACATTACAGATAAATCAGATCGATGAAAAATCAAATCAATGGAAAGCAAATGTTGCCGTTGGTCAGAACAGTGTCCAATTACCATTGGCTTGAATCCAGCTCAAGCAGATGGGATGAGAATCTCCTCCATCTGCTGGCTGCAAGGACCCCAGCCTCATACCAGTTGTTTGTGAGTGTAGGTGATCCACATCATAAATTCCCACAAATTGGCCATCAGTATCGATGTTGGGGGAACTGAAAGGAGGTTACTTGTGCACAAGGAGATGCTCTTTTGAGATAGAAAAGATGAAGCTTTACTCTCCAGGTCTGACCCATTCTATCACTGACCTGGGATGCTCAATGCCAGCACTGGGTGAAAAGAGAGGGAAAGCAATACATTCTTGAGCACTCATCTCCATCACCAGAACAACTATTCACCAATAGCAAAAAAATAAAAGCAACCCTTAAGTTGTCTCGTTTCAGACCTTGTTGATTTGGTTGTTGCACTGATTCACTTCTTCCTTAAATTTCAGATCCACCACATTCATGTCCCTGGGGTCTTTACTGAGGTGAGCGTTCTGCCACTTGTCCCGAGCTTCATCACACGAGGCAGACTCTGGTAAGTTAAAAGCTTTTCGGACAGCCTGGAAATAGGATACATGTACATGAATTAAGTTTCAGTTTAGCAACAAGTGCACATAACATTCAGCCATAATAAATGAAAACGCATCATTCAGAAATGTCTTCACCCAGAGGGCTGTGGATGCTCAGCCGTTGAGTATATTCAAGACTGAGATTGATAGATTTTTGGACGCGAAGGGATGGTGCGGGAAAGCGGAGTGCATCAGCCATGATCTTTTTGAATGGCGGATCAGGCTTGAGGGGTTGCACGAAATATTCCAGCTCCTGTTTCATATGCTCTTATTTATGCATTTGGCAGTCCAAAAACCAGAGTGCAATTTCTTCCCATTGCTATTTCAAGCAAAACACAAACGTTTTTATGATTTCATCAGAAATAGCAACATAGGAAATCTTCCCATTGTGTTTGTGGTATTGATGCTTAGTTCTAGAGCCTTGGCCAGACCCACCTTGAGTACTGTTGGCACCGAATCTCAGGAAAGATGTACGGTCTTTGGAGAGGGTAAAGTGCAGATTCACCAGAATGATACCAGTGCATGAGAGGTTAAATTATAAGGTCAGTTTGCATAAACTTGGCTTGTGGTCCTTTGACTTTAGACGGTTGAGGAGTGATCTAATTGAGGTGTTTAAAATGATAAAAAGGGATTCTATAGGGTAGATACAGAGAAACTATTTCCTCTAGTGGGGGAATCAAGAACGAGGGAACATAATCTTAAAATCCTTTTAACAGTTTAAACATTTTGATCGGATTACCCCTCGATCCTCTATATTCAAGGGAATACGCCAAGTTTAAAATAGTCAAGAAAAATAACCTCAATCATTTATTTTAAAAAATTAGCCATTTTCATTTTTCAATGTATTTTTCTGCTTTCTACTAAAATCCCCTGACCCCAGATGTTCCGCGACCAGGCTGATGATAAGTTCCGAGATGTGTGCTCATGTCACTCCTGCATCTACCAGTAGTAGTGTGCAGCAGAGGTCAGCTATTCCTCTTCTCTCTTCTTCCCTTCAGCAACAGCAGAACAGAGCCACATTTCAGGGGCAAATTTCCCAACTTCCCATTTCTGCACTTCAGCCTCACCCACCAAAATGACCCCTTTACTGTCACATCTGATCGGATTTGATTTGAAATCTTTATGATTAGTTACAAACCAAGTAGGCTGCACTATTTTAAAACTTGTATTATTAGAAATCAACAGGATCTTTACCTTAGCTCCACACCGTGCCGATTCTGCAATGATCTTCTTCCGCTTTGCGTTTGCCTTGGGCTTCACTAGGATATCTTCAACATCTAATTTTAAAAAGTCAAGTTTAGCAAAACATTTACACACATTCACTTCAGAGAAAACTTTTACATAAATGACTGAAGAAAAATCTTTCTTCTGATACTGTAAGACTTTTTAAGCTTTCAAAAACATATATTCCAACTAAAATTTCTTCATAAAATGGAGAATATCTTGCATCCAAGAAATAGCCTGCATATAGCATCTTTTCACATCCTCAGGATGTTCCAAAGTGCTTTAGGGCCAATGGTTTGCTTTTGAAGTGCAGTGGAAACTTGTGTGTAAAATGCAACAAAAGAGACTCAATTTCAATTTGACAAATTAATCTGAATTTTTAACTCCCATTTGCCTGATTTTAAAAAAAAGTTATAAGGCTCCACTGGCAGGCTTGCAAACAGCTATTTTAATGGAGCCCTGGAAACATTTAAAGTCTGCTTACATTCCCTTCTCGATTGTTGGCTCAAAGAAATTTGGGGTCCATGTACATAAATCTTTAAAATGTCATGGACAGGTACAAGGGTACGGTAGCATAATGATTGTTACTGGACTAGTAATCCAGAGGCCGTGAGTTCAAATCCCACCGGGGGAATTTAAATTCAGTTAATTAAATAAATCTTGAATTAAAAAGCTAGTATGAGTAATGATGACCGAGGGCTCAATTTTCCCCAGTGATTTGTGCCGTTTTTTTGGAGCAGGCTGCTCTTTTGGCCTAAGTTGAAAAACCAGTTTCCCCCATCAATTTGTACCAGTGTAACTCAGTTAGTTACGATTTTTTTAGGCCAGTTTTTTTTTCAGCCAAAGGGGGCGTAGTTCAGTTACTCCAGTTATGCTTAGGCCAGCCAGCGTATGTGGCCTCTGCAGAAAAACATTCCCTAGAGTTAAGAAAATCGGCGCAGCAGATGCCCAGACACACAAAGAATTGAAAAACACATAGTAGCAACTTACCTCCAACCCCGCCCGAAGGTTGTCCGGTCATATTCTCGGTCCCCGGTTCTCTCACACACACAGAGCGAGCGAGAGAGAGCACGAGAGCGAGAAATAATCCGGGGATCGAGAATAAGGAGAATGGGGACCGAGAATGGGACCGGACTGGCAAACCCTTCAGGTGGAGTTGGAGGTAAGTTGCTGCTATATGTTTTTCAATTCTTTTAATGTGTTGGGAGCTGGCTCAGCTCGCATTGCGTCCCTGGTTACCTTGGCAGCCCGATCTACTTGGCACAGATCAAGGCTCCACCCCTAAAACTAAAGGGCTGGTTACGCCACGCCAAAATGAAGAAATCCAACGGGGAAACTTAGAATTTTTTTTGCCGTACTTAGGCCCCAAAAAAAATCAGGCGTAACTTTTCAAGTACACCAAAAAATGCTTTGGGGAAAATTGGGCCCCATGAAACTACCAGATTGTCAGAAAAATCCAACTGGTTCACTAATGTCCTAGGGAAAGAAAACTGCCGCCCTTATCTGGTCTGGCTTATATGTAACTCACAGACCCACAGCAATGTGATTGATTCTTAACTGCCCTCTGAAGAAATTGAGAGTTACCAGAATGATACCTGGACGTCAAGGGTTAAAATACGAGGATTACACAAACTAGGGTTGTATTCCCTGGAATTTAGGCGATTTGAGTGATGCTTTCAAGATCTTATGGGGAACTGATAGGGTAGGTAGAGAGAAACTACTTCCGCTGGTTTTGGGAGTCTAGCACTGGTGGCATAGTCTACAAATTAGAGCCAGATCTTTCAGGGGTGAAAAGTGGTAGAAGTTTCGAACGCTCTTTAAATCAGAGATGGTTAGATTTTTGTTAACCAAAGGCATTCAGTGATATGGGGCAAAGGCAGGTATATGGAGTTAGGCCACAGATCAGCCATGATCTCATTGAATGGCGGAACAGGCTCAAGGGGCTGAACGGCCTACTCCTGTTCCTATGTTCTTGTGAGCCAGATACTTGCCCATCCTACCACTGTCACATTCTGCTTTCCATCCCAAGCCAGTTATCTAATTTACAATTACCACGAGCCTTGATCCACTTTAATAACTTCATATTTGGAGCTTTCGCAAATGCCTTCTGGAAATTCAGGTAAATTATATCCACTCAATAATGCTCAACGGCCAATTAGACAGTCAGAATTACAGCGAGCATCATTTTTTAAAATGCGTAATGCAACATTAATCTCTTTCCATTTAAAGTTCCAACAGCCTGATTCAAAGGACAGTTCTATCTTTGCGGAACGTTTCGTTGGAAAGTGATGAGCGTTTGGTTAAATGCAGGAGTTACCCTGCCCATGCAAAGGAATTTCCTGATGACCACGTCACTTTAAGTGAGCACATATTAACGAGGTAATTGGTATTCGACGCAAAAATCTAAAAATAAACAATCCTTGGGGCGAATTTTCCGGTCCGTCGTGCTCGTTTCTTTGCCCCGGAGGGTCTTCTGGGCGGGGCGGTCAGCCTCCAGCGCCCTGCGGGGGTTTTGGGGCCAGTTTTGAGGTGGCGCAGAGCAATACCGCCCGGAAGCGCTGCACCGGTCTGCAACTCCCCCGATTGCGACACCGGTGCAGTTTTTGACTTCCGCCTGACCCAGACGGCCCACAGCACGCCCTGCTGTGACCGCCTTGGAAAGGAACCGGTCCAACCTAAACCGGCTGCAGAGAAGCAAGTAATGTCGTCCTAAGGTAAGTGTGATTGTTTTTTCTTTTAATTTTCTTTGCAATTTATGTTGTGGTGGCATGGGCTATGTATTGGGAATGTTTTTGTGTGGGTTTTTTTATTTCTCCCCAGGCGTCTCTTGGAACGCTCACTGGCCAGCTCTTTAGCTCAGGATTTTCCCATGCCAACGCCCTAAGAGAGGTGTACAATACCTTCCTTAGAGCTCCGCCCCAAACGCTGGGCCCAGCTGCCCAATTTTGATGACTAAGGCGCAAACTGTTCTCAGGCGCAAACTTTACCGCCCCGTCGCCATTACCGCCCCAAAACCATCAAAGCTGAAAATCCAGTCCCTTTCGTTTTGAAATATAAAAGGAAGCAGGAGGGAGACAGACTAAGAATTGCGTGACAAATAATAAACCGTTACCTAAAGTAAATCCCCTGTACAGCTGGAGGTAAGCAGTGAAGAGACGAGCCAGACACGTCAGTAGTTTTCCACTTGTCTCACCGCCATACAGTTCTTGACAGCAGTGGACCAAGCCATAGGCTGAGCTGCCGTAGTGAGCCTTGTCCAGAACCCCACACAGCAACTCTCCTTCCAAAATGACAACCTGCCGTCCAAAGGAAAACTAGCGTAACATGACCGGAACAGTACAATGAACATTAATGGGATGAAATCACATTCTGCAGTGTGAAAATGTATGCGTTAATTTAACAAAAGCTTTAAAAAGAACTTGAATTTATATAGTACCTTATCACATCTTTCAGAAATGTCCCAAAGCGCTTCGCATAAAATTAATTCCTTTGAAATGCAGTCAGTGTTGATAATATACATAGCAAGATCCCACAAACAGCAATGCCCAGTTAATTTTATTTTGGTGGGGTTGGTTGAGTAAGGAATGTAGGTCAGGACACATTGAGAACTCCCTGTCCTTCTTTGAAAAAGTGTCATTGGATCTGTAACATCTACCTGGATCAGCGGGACTGGCAGATGGGGTCTCGGTTTAAAGTCTCATCCAAAGAAAAGCACCTCTGACAATGCAGCGCTCCCTCTGTACTGCACTGAGCCGTCAGCCCTGATTACATGCTCCAGTCCCAGAGAAAGTGTTGATCCTACAACCTTCTGACTCACAGACAAAAGTGCTACCAAATGGGCTAAGCATTTACTTCATTTATTTTAAATACATTCATATGCTACCATCAGGCACCGTGATTTCACACCCAAAGTTTTTACTTTTTGCGACAGTGAAATGAGAAATGATGAGAATATCGATTTAACGGTCATCCCAAAAAAGTGAGGTGAATTTATTACAGAATACCCACCGAATTATCCCATTATAGCCACTGCAGGCTTGTGGCTAGAGAACCTGATTGTAACAAGCTACAAAAAAGCAATATTAAAATACAAGGGACTGCTGTTGTTCAGCAGCTCAAAACAATGGCATTTGGTTATCGCAGGAAAATAAACTAAACTGGTCGACAACAAACTGTTCTGATACAATGTGGTACAGCGAGAGCATTTTCAACAACAGGTTCTGACACAAGATAACTTGCCTAATCCATTATTAAGCCTTGAATTATAGCCATCTGTCTGTGATTTTAGAGATTCTTTCCTACAATTTTCAAATGGAGGAAAATATAAACTACCTACTCAGTGCTAAGTGAGCTGAAGACCACATCCCCTTAATCAACATTAAAAAGGCAATGAGAAATCGATAAAGACACAATGGATAGAAGAGTTGCCTTGTGGTCATCCCAAGCTGTATTGAAACAGCTGGCGGATATCTCTATAGGTCAATGTGTTTTCTGTTTATTTTCATTTCTTTTTCCACAGTTTTAAACTATCAGTTGGGTCATCTCTACAAATAAGTATCCCAGTAATTATTCCTCCGTAGCAATATGAGCCCGTCAATACATTTTTTAGATCAAGAACTACTCGATCATAGGGCTCGAGCAGATTGCAGACAACCCCTTGACCCACCCCATCCTTGCCAAGGGGAACTCACAATGCCTTGAAACTGGAGGGGATTACTACCCACAAGCCAAAGGAGCCACAACACCCCAAGCAACCCACCTAATTAAAACTCTAGAGGTCGATTCCCCCTGCTTCACATCTAAATCTCTAAAGCTTTGTATGATTACGACTCACAGCCCGCAGACCTAGACGTTATTAAGCAGATCACACTGGTTGTCTGCACACATGTCACTCCTGTACGAACTAAAATGGCAAAATAAAACTTTAAAAAACAAAAGTACAAAGCACCTGATTGGTCCAACTGGTAAAGACTGCCAAGCCCTAGAGAGTAGGAAAGCTTCCCCAGTCTGAGCCATGTTAACAGATCTCAGCCAGGGGAGGGTGCGGCAGCGGCAATAGGGGTCACACAACTGGCCCAAGGCACCCGAGCTGAAGATGGGGGAAATCACCTGATTTTACCCACTCCTGTTCACTATCCGGTGAGTCTGGTCTAAAGTGTGTGTTTGTGGCAGGAACAACAGCAGGCTCAGCCAGGATCCCCCCCAATGTTCCAAATCTCACTGTCCAAGCTGTCAGATGAAGAAGGGCTGCTTGGGAAAGTTGCCAGAGGTGCCTAGTACCCACAGAACTATACCCCTGTCTGAGTCAGCACCTTGAGGACAGAACGGGAGAAGGAAAATTACCAAGCACCAAATTCAATCTTCAGCCTGAAGATTATATTGCATTTACAAATTATTTACAAAGCACAGAAACAGCCCAACAGGTGCATGCCAGTTAAAATAGGAGATCGGGAGAAGCCCTGGAGAAACTCCAGCTGAAAATGTTTGGGAGTGAAGGCAGGAATATCCCGTCTCTCCGAAAATATAAATAAACTCTGGGTCCTTTTTTTCTCTCGCCTGCCTACTTCAGTTGATTATTTTGTCCCCCTAAAATATTTTTGTTTTTAAGCAGTGACTGACAATAATAGAAAAATTACGACACAGAAGAGGGCCATTCGGCCCGTGCCGATCAAAATAGAGCTACCCAGCCTAATCCCACCTTCCAGCATTAGGTCACAGCTCATTGGGCCCAAGTTTCGAGCCGCGCCTAGAACGGCGCAGTACCGACCTGGACGCCTGTTTATCGCGTGACAAAGTGCGCCTAAAAAAAACCTCCGTATTCTCCAGCTCCCTGCAGGTCCTCTGGCCCTCGGCACAGCGCAGCAGGAGCTGTAGGGGGCGGAGCCAGGTCCCGGCGCTGAAAACAGTGCCGGGACCTCTGCACATGCGCGCTACAGTAGGCGCGCAAGTGCAGTAGCTCCAGGCGCCCGAAACTGTGTGGGAGGGGCCGAAACACGCAGCCCCTAGCCCTGGCCGAATGGCTCCTCCCACGGCCAGCTCCTGCTTCCTCCCGACCCGACTCGACTCCCGCTTCCCGCCCCCGGACCCGACCCGACTCCCGCTCCGCCCCCGCCCCCCCCCCCCCCCCCCCCCCGGACCCGACCCGACTCCCGCTCTCCCCCGCCCCCGGACTGGATCCGACCTGACCTCCCTCTCCCTCCCTCCCCCCGATCCCAAACTGAACCGACCTCCCTCCTACCACCCCCCCGCGACCTGACCCAACGCCACCTACCTGTAAATCTGGTGCTGTGGACGGGCCCTGCCCGAAGTCTCGGGCCCGGCCCGTTCAGCCTCACTCCCCCCCCCCCCAATCTCCTTTTCCCCCCCCCCATTTCCTTCCCCGCCCCACCCATCTCCTAACCCCCCACCCATCTCCCCTTTATCCCTTTCTACCCCCCTCCCACCCCATCCCTCCCCCTGCTCCCCCCCCCTCCCCGTCACTGTCAGAAACACAGACACTGACAGACAGAGAGTGAGACACACACACAAACAGACAGAGAGATAGAGACACTGACAGAGACACACTGGGGGGGGGGGGGGGGGGGGTCATCCCAGCACATTGTTGGAGGGCTCCCGGTGCTGCAGTCGGGTAAGTAGAAAATGTTTTATTTATTGATTTTTTAAAAAAATTATTTCTTCTTAATTTTTTTTGATTTGATTTATTGGTTGATTTATTAATGTATTTATCATTTATTATTGATGATGGCTCTTTATTTGTAAAACTGAAGCGTTTAATGTTTGTAAACTTACCTTTAAACCCCCCCCCCCCCCACCACCATTCCCTATGCCTGATTTGTAACCTACGCCTGATTTTCTAAAGTGTAGACAAGGTTTTTTCGAGCGTACAAAAATCTTCACTTACTCCATTCTAAGTTAGTTTGGAGTAAGTTTTCACTGACGAAACTTTGAAAACAGGCGTAAGTGGCCGGACACGCCTCCTTTTGAAAAAAAAATTCTGTTCCAAAGTGAAACTGTTCTAACTGACTAGAACTGTAGCAAACTAAATGACGAGAATTCAGATTTCTAAGATACTCCGTTCTGCACCAGTTGCTCCTAAAAATCAGGAGCAAATCATGTGGAAACTTGGGGCCTTTAAGTGCAGATCCAAATACTTTTTAAATGTGATGAGGGTTTCTGCCTCTACCACTCTGTCAGCCAGTGAGTTCCAGACTTCCACCTCCCTCTGGGTGAAATTTTCTTTCCTCATCTCCCCTCTAATCCTTCTACCAACTACTTTAAATCTATGTCCCCTGATTATTGACCACTCTGCTAAGGGAAATAGGTTCGTTCTATCCACTCTAGGCCCCTCAATTTTATACACCTCAATTAATTCTCCCTTAAGCCTCCTCTGTTCCAAAGAAAATAACCCCAGCTTATCCAATCTTTCCTCGTAGCTAAAATTCTCCAGTCCAGGCAACATCCTCGTAAATCTCCTCTCCACCCTCTCCAGTGCTATCACACCATTACGGTATCATCAGGGGAACTGGCTAGGAGCAATTATCGAGTCAAAGAAAATGCAAGGCTTTGTAAAACACAATGAAAGTACTAACAAACCTTGGACTCGGATATCCACTCTGAATCGAAGTTTACCACAGTGCGCTGAGCTTCTTTAACCCACGCCTTCCCACTGATTTTAGATTTCCCCATTAAGGTCAATGGTATTTGATCCTTGGGGATTACGTTAAGCAGCAACGTCGAAACAACCTGAAAAGACAGCAATGTGATTTTGGTGTGGCACAGACGAATGGGAATCAACCAGTAACAGTCAGGCAGCAAATGATGTAGTATTATCATCCACTACATTAGATACATACCCCATACCAACAGAATCAGGGTCATATCATATTAAACCACCCAGCATTGTTATGCTAATACAGTTCAAGTAGGGTTCAAATATATATATTTTTTCTCCAATTCCAATTTTCTCTGTTCCTTAACTGAAGGTACCAACTTGAGCTCAAATAATGATCCCAAGGACAGCAGGCACCATTCTCTTACATTACTCAAGCAATCATTGTTTATATGTGAGGTTGGACATTGAAAGTTGATGCTCTATTGACTGCAGATGGTCTGACACAACATAGGAACTTAAGAAATAAGAGCAGGAATAGGCCATTTGGCCCTTAGCGCTTGCTCCCCATTCATTAAGATCATGGCTGATTTTCTACCTCAACTCCACCTTCCCGCACGATTCCCATATCCCTTGATTCCCTTAATATCCAAAAACTATCGATCTCTGCTTGAATATACTCAATGATTGAGCATACACAGCCTTCTGGAGAAGAGAATTCCAAAGATTCACAACCCTTTGAGTGAAGAAATTTCTCCTCATCTCAGTCCTAAATGGCCGATCCCTTATTCTGAGATTGTGGCCCCTAGTTCTAGATTCCCCATCCAGAGGAAACATCCTCCCAGCATCCACCCTGTCAAGCCCCTTAAGAATGACATACGTTTCAATGAGATCAATTCTCATTCTTCTAAATTCTATGGAATATAGGACTAGTCTCCTCAATCTCTTCTCATAGGACAATTCCCCCCCCCCATCCCGGGAATCAGTCTGGTGAACCTTCATTGCACTTCGTCTAAGGAGAGTATATCCTTCCTTAGGTAAGGAGAGCAAAAATGTACACAGTACTCCAGGTGTGGACTCACCAAAGCCCTATAGCAAAACCTGATCCTGCCTTCATTTAACATCCGCATATGTGCACTTTCCAGTTTGAGACACTGGATACCATTCGGCAGGGGGAAACCTGACTGATTGCAATGCTCCCAACTCCCTTAGTCAAGGGAGGCGGAGGTCAGCTGTAGCACCCCCACCAGCACCCCGTCCAAGGTCAGCTAACTCAACAAAAAGGAGGTTTGAACCTGGGAACCTTTCCTATTGCATATGGATCACTTCCATATTGGGGTCGTTCTCCCCCAACCGAGTCACTGGGTGAATACTCTTGCCCTTTACTTGTTATTATATTCTTCACCTTTCTAAGACCACCCTCCCCACCCCATCACATACAGCAATCCCATCCGACCGAGATGGCAGGACAGTTTTGCAACTTCTGCCATCGGTGGCCTGCGACGGGCAGCTTTTTTCCACTCACTGTGGGGAACAGAAGCCTCTTGTCTCTCCTATGTATCTCTCTTTAACATCAAAGTACATATCAAATATATCCTGCGTGGGGAGGCTGTAGACAAGAAGCCATGCCTGACCACTCTGTTAACGTTCTTCAAAACAAAAATTCAAAACAGTGCAAAGTATCACCAGGTAGCGCAGTTATACTGCAGCCATCAATCTCAGGTTGTGGATAGTGTTGATTCATCGTGGCATTGCCTTCTTTATCACAGAGATTGATGAGAATCTGGCCACTGAAGTCAGGTGAAAGCTCTGCACAGGGCCAGTAAATGTCAAGGGCATAATTCACCCAGGGATTCTCCCAATCACCCTCCCCAGCTTCGGCGGAAGGCTGGTGAAAATAGCAGATCATGAGAATCCCCGGCGAAATTCCAGGTGAAAATATTTGAGAGTGCAGGTAGCAGCATGCTGTCTCTATGACAATGTAAATAAGCTCTGGGTCTTTTTTTTTCCCCTGCCTACTTCAGTTGATTAATTTTTTCCTCTCCAATAATATTGTTTTTAAGCCGTGAATGACAATATCATCAAGGGAACTGGCTGGGAGCAATTATCGAGTCCAACAAAAATGCACGGCATTGTTAGCAAGGGTAGTAAGAGTTACGGGACCAAGTTGTAGAGATGGAGTTAAGATACAGATCAGCCATGATCTGATAGAATGGCAGAACAGATTCGAGGGGCTGAATGGCCTGCCCATGTTCTTAAGCAAAAGAACTTGAATAAAAGTCAGCAGAGTTATGTTGTGCTTAAGCTCAGGAGAGCTTTTGGAAAATTACCCATTCTATCACGTGGCTCTGCTCAGTAACCTTTTTCAGCCAGAAACATCCCATCAAGGTCATCAGCACTCAATGGTTAAACAAAAATGCTTTTTTCCCTCCCCTCTCGCTGAACTCAAAAGCAATAAACAAAAGGGCAGTAAATGCAATTAAAACATTTTTAATAGTTTGCTTATCAGGACTTGGAGATGCGGGGGGGGGGGGGAGGGGAAAAGAGGATGGGATGGTGGTGGCACTCTTTCTTGAAACTCATTTCTATTGCAGGCACCTAGAAGCAGTTTATCCTTCCAACACTAATGAATCTTTTATCAACTTCTGTTTGTGATGTTAGTGGGATCACCTGCTTTCCAGTCCAGAGTGGATAAGGTTTAATCACAGCGGGCTGAAGAAGCTTCACCCGGCCCTTTTTATCGGTAAGGCCTCGGTAGACGAGCTCCATGTACTGCTCCCGTGTGAAGAAACGGCCGCGGATTGTCATGCTGGTGCCGGAAACCATGTGATCCTGAATTAAACCTGCCAAAGGTTTACCGTCCTAATGGAAAGTATCAAAGAGTGATTTATATTTAATAACTGATGCAATTTCCAAAGGGAGGTTACAGCAGGATTACATTCTTCAAAACACAGAAAAACAAAACCTCTTTTAATCCAGAGTCCAGTGGAAGGCAAAACACTCTCATTACTCCGACTAAAGCCATTGCCTCAGGGAGAGCAGCCTGCAAATTAAAGCCTGAGAAAATGTTCATCATAAATAAAACATTCTGACACACCAGCGAGAGGTTTCAACAACAGCACTTGCACTTGAGAGAGTGAAATGTCTCATCGGCGGAAGGGGGCGGGGGAGGGAAACTGGACACTGAGTAAGGATTGGGAGAAGGTGAGGTTCAAGGGGTAGTATTAGAGGCAACTTTTGAAGGTGCGAAGAAATAAAACAAGGGAAAAAAAGACTTGGATTTATATAGCGCCTTTCACGACCACCGGACATCTCAAAATGCTTTACAGCCAATGAAGTACTTTTGGAGTGTAGTCACTGCTGTAATGTAGGAAACGCGGCAGCAAATTTGCGCACAAGCAAGCTCCCACAAACTGCAATGTGATAATGACCAGATAATGTGTTTTGTTGTTATGTTGATTGAGGGATAAATATTGGCCAGGACACCGGGGAAACTCTCCTGCTCTTCTTCGAAATAGTGCCACGGGATCTTTTACGTCCACTTGAAAGAGCAGATGTAAAAGTTTAACGTCTCATCCGAAAGAGGCATCTCCAACAGTGCAGTGCTCCCTCAGGGTTGGCCATCGACGATGGACAGAGAGATTTTGTGGTTATATTGGGGGAGGTGGGAGAAGGGAATGGAAGATAGGGCTGCAGGAGGTGCAGAGATAGGGTGGAGCAAGAGCCATTGAGGGATTCGTAAAGGATGATGAGGATTTTGAAACAAATGCATTGGGGAATAGGAAGTAGGTGGAGGTCAGCGAGGACAGGGATGACAGGTGAGCAGAAAGTAGTACAGGATAGGATGCAGGTGGCAGAGTTCTGGATGAGTTGGTGGAGGTTAAGCTCAGGAAGCTAGTGAGGAGAACGTTGACAAAATTATGTCTGCAGAATATTTTTGCCACAAAGTTATCACTAGATAAGGAACCAGTTCAGAAAAACTGCACCCAGTCACTTTAAAAAATATATATATTCGGTAAATATAAAGTCAGTCAGTGGTGAAGGGAAGAGGAAAAGAGATAAGATAGGGCAGGGGGAGTAATTCCAGTGTAAAATACTACCATCTCAAGAAAGACTGGATTTAAAAATCGAGGGAAAAAAAGGAAGAGTTGAAAAGTGTGTGAGGCGACATCAGGTGAGGGGATTGGGCTCAGATGCAGTGCCCCTCCCCACTCTACCCAGCAGAAAACTCTTGCCAATATTCACCATCTAACATGAGGAATAGTCACTTAGTCCAGATACAGAAGGACTGCCAACACCTGTGGAACTACAACCCAAGCGAGAATCAACACAAAACAAAAATGGGAAGGAAGGAAGTACAGTGTCCACTCTCCAGAATGTTACCCTTTCGCTCTTAAGGAAAACTGAAGATAATGTGCCTATCTTTTACTCGCTGACAGCTATGCACTTGCCTTGGGAACCAAATACTGTTCGTCGGTACTAACGATGACGTAGGCCTCCGCTCGGCCAAGTTCATTCTGTGGAAAGTGGGCATTCATTTCATCACCGTCGAAATCTGCATTGTAGGCTTTGCAGTTAGCATAGTGAAGCCGCAGGACTTTCTCTCCAGGCAGGATCCGGGCCCGGTGAGCCTGTATGGAGGGCCTGTGCAAAGTGGGTTGGCGGTTCAGCAACAGAACATCTCCATTCTTAATATGCCGACACACCTTTCAGAAATGTACAAATAGTGTATTACTTCACTGATATATTATTTAAGTTAGATAGACACCTTAGATTCAAGTCTAAACAGCAGATACACGCTTGCCTTTGATGAGCTCATTCCTAGAGGTCCATTGATGTTCTTGGCTCCTCTTATTTTCCTGATATTCCACTGCTAAAACTCAGTTTCCTCTTTCATACCAAATACCTCTTATCCGTAGTTCTATAAAAAACTCAGATGCCATGACTGGAGAGGTTCGAACACCCCACAAAAGTCTGGACACCCCACAAACATGGGGAAGTCCAGAGCCAGGGGTCACAGTCTAAGGATAAGGGGTAAGCCATTTAGGACCGAGATGAGGAGAAACTTCTTCACCCAGAGAGTGGTGAACCTGTGGAATTCCCTACTACAGAGAGTTGTTGATACCAATTCACTAAATATATTCAAAAAGGAGTTAGACGTAGTACTTACTACTAGGGGGATCAAGGGGTATGGCGAGAAAGCAGGAATGGGGTACTGAAGTTGCATGTTCAGCCATGAACTCATTGAATGGCAGTGCAGGCTCGAAGGGCCGAATGGCCTACTCCTGCACCTATTTTCTATGTTTCTATGAACAGGATGAAAGAAAATGCTTATCGTCTGATAGGTGATCTGTCCAAATCTTTTCAGCTTCCAAACGACTGCTGAGCAGTGCCAACCAAGTGAGATCCATGAGCAATGTAATAACAGGAGGAAGGGGGTTTAAAATTGAGGTGTTAGCCTTCCTGGCACACCTTCAGGAAACCAGATACCAAGTGCTCATCTCCAGACACTCCCTTTCTTTCTCACCCTTTCTTGGCTCTAATTTATTGATATTGATCAATTCACTGTACAACAAACATGCCACTCTACATCTTATCTGCATCACTGCATCTGTGTTGAGAAATGACTAAAGAATTAGTAATTTCACAACAGTATTGGGCTTGTCATTCAGCATCAACCGCAAGATATTTTATCTATCTATTCTTTTCAAATTCATTCCCGAAGCATGGGTGTTTCTGGCAAGGATGACATTTATCGTTAATCCCCAATTGCCCTGTGAAGCGCTGTAATAATGGCTTTGATACAACTGACTGGCCTTAGGCCACCGTCTCAGCCCAAACACCAACTTTTTTTGTATGCAGTTGTCAATTTGTACGAAAGGAATAATCTAAACATATCTCTAGCTATCCCGCTTTAATTTCCAATGGCTTCCACTTACAATTTTCATCCCCATGTTTTGTTCGCCAGTACTGGGTGTCAGTAGTTGTTTGGCGATGGCCTCTCTCTGGGTCGGATTGGTTGCATTCAGAATAGTGCGAGACCCATCTTCATTGATTACCATGGAAGCCCCTGGATGTGAATTTGGCCCATTTAGCACTGCTTGCCTCAGCTCCTGCACATTCCATGGTGTCACTGGCTGAGGATAGGTCAGCTTCGTAGCAAAAACCTTTGAAGAAAAAAAAAGGTAAATAAGAGACAGGGTACATGTATATGAATACCACCAACGATGTCTCCGCAAGATCCTACAAATCGCCTGGGAGGACAGGCGCACCAACATTAGCGTCCTCGTCCAGGCTAACATCCCCAGCATTGAAGCACTGACCACACTTGATCAGCTCCGCTGGGCAGGACACGAGACTCCCAAAGCAAGTGCTCTACTTGGAACTCCCTCACGACAAACGAGCCAAAGGTGGGCAGTGGAAACGTTACAAGGACACCCTCAAAGCCTCCCTGATAAAGTGCAACATCCCCACTGACACCTGGGAGTCTCTGGCCAAAGACCGCCCTAAGTGGAGGAAGTGCACCCAGGAGGGCTCTGAGCACCTCGAGTCTCATCACCGAAAGCATGCAGAAAACAAGCGCAGTCAGCGGAAAGAGCGTGCAGCAAACCAGTCCCACTCACCCCTTCCCTCAATGACTATCTGTCCCACCTGTGACAGACTCTATGACTCTTGTATTGGACTGTTCAGCCACAAAGAACTCACTTTAAGAGTGGAAGCATGTCTTCCTCGATTCCGAGGGACTGCCTATGATGATGATGATGATGGTGGACATGTATAATTTTCATGGTGGCTGAAAGAAATATATATGCACAAGTTCCCACCACTTTCACTGTCCACCCTCATCATGGGCAGCAACCTATATCGGAAAAATGTTTCTAACTATTTGTCATCACCATAGACCTCAATTACAAAGGTGCTGCTTAAAATAAATACAACGTGCCAGCTACTTCATGAAATTCAGAATGTACTAATTTAAAAGCCGAACGGAGCTGCTGGATATCTTCACTTTCCGGTTGCCTCCCGCATTTGGTGACGCTGCGAACAGCTACTGGAGACTCCTGGTAGCTTCAGTCAGCTGTGCGCAGTGTTAACAATTACGGGAGGCAGTCGGAAAGCGGAGACGTCGGGCAATTTCATTCAGTTGATTTTAACAAGAACTTGTCTAGTCCCAGGCATCTACAGGCTCAGTAGCCTAACATTAATAACATTTAGAAGTAGAAACCTCTTCAACTTCTTTAAGGGGGTTACCAATAAAGTAGACACACTTTATCTATGCATCCCGTCCAGGATGTTGTTTATTTAGACTTCCGCAACACCTTTGACAAAGTTCTGCATAAAATACTTCTAATTGAACGAAAAGCCAAATAATAATTACTTTTGAAGTGTAGTCACTGTTGTTTGGTAGGCAAATATGGCAGCCAATTTGCACACAGCAAGGTCCCACAAACAGCAGTGAGATAAAGGACTGGCGGTGTTAATTCAGGAATGAATGTTGGCCAGGATACCTGGGAGAACTCCCTGCTTTCTTAAAAAAAAATGTACCTTGGGATCTTTTACATCCAGCTGTGCAGGCAGACGAGGCTTCAGTTTGACATATCATTGGGAAGATACCAAGTTCAACCCAACAACATCTGGAGGAGTAACTCATTGAACCCTTGTTTCTATTTTATATAACAGGCCTGCATATCAGAACCAAAGACAAGCTTGTAAAAATTGTTGATGGCACAAAATTGGAAGAACAGTAGAGGCAGATGAGTTGTGGGAAAGAATTTGGACCAGTTATACAATCAGGCAGACAAATGGCAAATTACGTTGCGTACTAGGTAAAACAAAATACGTTGCAAGCATACAATGAATGGGACCAGGTTAGTGGATGGAAGCAGGAAAGGAGCTGGGAGTAATGGACTCATCAATTTTTACCTTTTTAAAAAAAATGATTTTTCAGGATAGCTGCATTGTTGGCAAGGCCGGCATTTATTGCCCAACCCTAACTGCCCTCGAGAAAGTGCTTGTTGGCCCTTCTACATGACCCGCGGCAATCCCTGTGATGAAGGTACTCCCACAATGTTGTTAGGTAGGGAGTTCTTGGATTTTGATCTAGCGGCAATGAAGGAACGGTGATACTTGTCCAGGTCAGGATGGTATGTAACTTTGAGGCAGTGGTGTTCCCATGCACTTGCTGCCTTTGTCCTTCCAGGTGGTGGAGGCTGTGGGCTTGGGAGGTGCTGCCGAAGAAGCCTTGGCGAGTTCCTGCAGTGCATCGTGTCGCTAGCATGCACTGCGGTCAAATTGCGGCGGGGGTGGAGGGAACGGATGTTGATACCAGTGGATGGCGTGCCGGTCAAGCAAGACTGCTTTGTCCTGGATGGTGTCGAGCCTCTTAAGTGTTGTTGCAGCTGCACCCATCCAGGCAAGTGGAGAGTATTCCACCACACTCCTAACATACCGTATAGGCGGTGGAGAGGCTTTGGGGTATCAGGAGGTGAACAAAGTACTCATTCAGCATCTGTTTTCACCCGTGGGCCAAAATAACCCCCCTCATATTTGTGTCTATTCCTGAATACGATCAGTACATATTTCTGCCACGAAAGAGTTTCAAGGTGCTGCAGGATAGCAGAGCTCCCTCTAGTGGCATTTCAATTTACTGATATTCAGAGTTACTGGTTTACGGTGATTGAATGAATCAAGATTTATTTTCAATACACCGGAATTTTTCCAATGTTTTCAGATCACATTCCACACTTCCGTCTGTTTTTTCATAGAAACTGGAAAACAGCAGTCTTGTAAATACTGGAATATCCTAATCCTTTCTGCTCAACACCTCTTCACCCACCACAAAGCAAACTTGCAGCACTACAAGATTGTCTACACTGGCTTATTTACTAGGATATATCTAAATGAAGATTTTACCATTGGGATACCAATCTCATTGGTATTGATGTACATGTCGGGACAGATGACTGATCGGGCTGCGTAATCCACACGTTTTCCCATCATGTGCTTGCGGAAGAGACCATCCTTCTTTTCCAGGATCTGAATTTGAGAAAAGTGTAATCTTTGGAGACAGGAATTCTCACTTCACACATATTCACCGACACAAAGATGTTAAAACACAAAACTGCCCCACTCCACTCTTCCACTATGAAGGGCATAGATTTAAAGTAATTTGGAGGAGGTTTAGAGGGGATTTTGAGGGGAACTTTTTTCACCCAGAGGGTGGTGGGGGTCTGGAACTCACTGCCTGAAAGGGTGGTAGAGGCAGAAACCCTCATCGTATTTAAAAAGTACTTCAATATGCACTTAAGGTGCTGTAACCTGCAAGGCTATGGACCAAGGGCTGGAAAATGGGATTAGGCTGGATCACTTTTTTTTTTTGGCCGGAACAGACACGATGGGCTGAATGGCCTCCTTCTGTGCTGCAAATTTCTTTGATTCTAAAATGAAATAAAATTGCAAATCTGTGAACTGGGTTTTATTTTACCGTCAATCTCACTGCCGCTTTTAATGAAGCTGTTTACCCCGTTGCTGGATACAGTTCTGCTGCCTCTGGTACTTGACCTTACTGGTATTCTTCACACTGTGAGCCTGGACAATGCTGTTCAAACTGTGCGCAATAACACAGCCAACCAAATCCTGTCATCACATCATGTCCAAGCACGCACACTGCCAGCAGGGACCGTGAATGAGAATCAAGCAGCAAGAACATTGACTGCTGCTCCCTATCGTTGCCCAGGGCTACTGGGGCTAACTGCAGCTCCCAGCAGAGATCCGCTAACGCAGCACAGGCTGGGTGGACCCATCTCCGTTTAAGTGACTTAAACACGATAGCATTCAGTTTATTATTCAAGATGAGATTCATACAAGGACTAATTTTTTTAAATAGACAGGAAGCACACAGCGCAGATTCATTTTAAACAGTACGTCATCATCAAAAATTCCTTTGTGAAAAAATTATCGCTCTGCATGTTAAATATTTCACAAGAAACAGGAAGAGAATTAGGCAGCACAAAGAAGGAATGTTAATCATAATTCTTTGCCCTGATGCCCTTCTTTATTTAAAAAATATCGGCCATTACCAACATGGCTTTCGTCTGAATCTGTTGACCCATTTATTATAGCCAATTTCTTGATAAGTTATTTATGTTCCTTTTTGCTGCAAAAGGTAATGTTTTTAAACTTTAAAAGTGAAAAGAGTTCATTTTTTGATGGCTAGTCACCAAAATGAACAAACTACTGCAGCCCGAAGCAACACATCTATTGGCGAAGTTTTTGCAATTATAGATTAATAAAATCTTACCGCATATTTGGTACAAACAAGTAATAATCTAACTGAAGGAGTAAACTAGAACAAGGAAGAATGCAACCATCACTTAAACTTCTAGCATACCTGACGAATACCTGGAAACTTGTCAGTGATCAGCTTGTCCATATCGCTGTCAAAAACAATATTGATGTGGCTTTGAAGGTGTATCCAGGCGCTGTAGAGTTTGTCTGTCAGTGTCTGCCCGGGTATACTCGCTAAAAAGGCGAGGTCCATGCTGGTTGACGGGTTTTCTGCCTGAAAGTTCAGTAACACAGTGTTTATAGTGAAGTCTGTCATTTCTATACTGTGCACACGTGCTTCTGTCTTTTTGTCACTGTCTCTCTGTCTCTCTCGCTCTCTCTCGTACCCTCTCTCTATTCCTCTCCTACCCCTTTCATTCTCTTTCCTACCCGCTCTCACTCACTCTCTCCCAGCCCCCTCTCTCTCTTACCCTACACCCACCCACCTCTCTCTCTCGCCCGCTTCCACCCTCTCCCTCCTATTCCTCCTCTCTCTCTCTCTCTCTTACCGCTCTCTCTCTCTCTCTCTCTTACCCCCGTGTCTCACTCTCTCTCTCTCTCCTACCCCCTCTCTTTCTCGCTCTCTCCTACCCCCCTCGCTCTCCCCTACCCCCCTCTCTCCCCTACACCCCCCCTCTCTCTCCCCTACCTCCCCCTCTCACTCCCCTATCCCCCTCTCTCTCTCTCTCCTAACCACCCCCCCCCCTCCCCTAGCCTCCTCTCTCCTACCTTCCTCTTACTCTCCTAACCCCCTCTCTCTCTCCTACCCCCCCCCTCTCTCTCTCTCCCCTTCCCCCTCTCTCTCTCTCTCCCCTACCCCCCTCTCTCTCCCTCTCTCCCCTACCCCCCTCTCTCTCCTAACCCCCCTCTCTCTCCTCTCTCCTACCCCCCCTCTCTCTCTTCTACCCACTCTCTCTCTCCTACCCCCTCCCTCTCTCCTACCCCCTCCCACCCCCCTCTTTCTCTCTCTCTACTACCCCCCCTCTCTCCTACCCCCGCCACTCACTCTCTCTCTCTCTCTCTCCCCCTCTCCCTACGCCCCCTCTCTCTCTCTCTCTCTCACCACCTCTCTCCCTCTCCAAGCCCCCTCTCTCTCTCCCCTAACCCCTCTCTCTCTCCCCTAACCCCCTCTCTCTCCCCT